>NW_017308675.1:89231-89518 GCF_000935625.1 Nanorana parkeri
ACCCTGGAGGGAAAAGCCTTTCCCCCCCCCCCCCTCCCATTGCAAGACACCTTGTCTTCTTGTCGATAGGTACATCATCCTCACATCCTGCCCTTTAAAAAGGATGGGTGGGTCTGTGAGGGGGACTTAGAATCCGGAAGCCTCCTTTAGAATAAGAAGGCCCCCAGATATCCAACCCCAATCCAGGTGAATAAGTACAGGGTGCACAGTACCCCTTGTTACTCAATCACAAAAAAAATCCCTATCCCCTTCGGGGGGCTTCATCACTTGAATGTCAGTATTTTTTC
>NW_017308675.1:89613-101171 GCF_000935625.1 Nanorana parkeri
CGAGGCTGCCATTTGGCTGTTGCTGACGTATCCGTCCCTATGTGTCACTGGATTATCTGCCCCGTTTCATATTTTTTATTTTTTTAGTTTCCTTTTGCCCATCTGTCTCCTGGACATGGCCTGTGGCTATTGGGAGCGTGTGCAGCCTGTGTGGAAGTGGCCTCCAGCCCAGGTGGTACTGTCCCTGCATTGCTTATTGGGGCGGTTCAGTCTTGGTTACGTGGTGAATGCGGTGGATGCCGTTATAGCGCCCACGTGAGCCTCCAGTGTTAGTGTGCATCCTGGGGTGGCCGTGCAGTACGCTGGGGGCTTGGAGATAAGAGGAGGACTGATACTCTTCGGTCGCTGATGGGTGAACCACTGGGTAAAAGACTGCAATCATCTAATGGTATGTACACCCTTTAAACTATGGACCTTCTATGGGACGTTATGATCACTAAGGGGTCTATTCACGAAGCTGCCGAAGGATCTGGCCGTAGTCGGCTAGCTTCGGCCCCAGGACCCCTTCGGTTCAGTAGAACCGAAGGGGTGCTGTACGGGCTATTCACAATTTCGGGTCGGCTGAACATGCTGATCATGTTCAACCGACCCGAAGCCACACAAAGCAAGCCGATGTACAGCTGATTTCAGCCGATGTACGGCTGAATGTTGTGTTGCTTGCGTTGATGAATGCAGGAATGTAAATGCATGAGCTAACCATTTTTGTCTAAACAGTGATGCAATCATGTTTTTGGGATATTATTTAGGTAGTGCAAAAAATAATGAAAGTCTCTCCATAAGTGGAATGAGGAACACTTAAAAACTGCCAAGAGGAAATAAGCTTTCAAAAAACAAACACCTCTGGACAGCACAGAATGGTTGGAATAATAGTCGCGCGCGAACACGCTGTTATTCAATTTACCAAGAAATCGTGAAGAATCGGCGTGCTCATGTTTCTGGGCTTAAGAAGCGTGTGAACTTGCCTCCACACATGTGCAGTTGGCTCATACAGAGCTGAACACGTCAGTGGCGTGTAAGTTCCATATTTTTGAATACTATGTTTAGCATTTTCAAAGTGTTTTTTGGGATGGTTGTAGGCATAGAGGTGAAGCAGCATTATATATGCATCATGTGCATGATTTTTCCATATATGGCATTAGTGGAAATATGCTTTTAGAGACTTGCATGCCGCTATTAGAGCAGCGTGTAGCCGAAGGCTCATGCTACATGACGCGCACGTACGTAAATACATAAAAACGCGCCATAACGGCGTGAAAATGTGACACGTTGCTCGTGTTTCGTTGATAAATACGTTTTGCTGTGTAAAAATGCACACACACCTGGTGCGTGCGTGTGTTTAGGTTAGTAAATCACCCTCTCTGACTTTGCCCCTCATCTATATTTTTTCAGGACTATTTTGATACCACATGCCTCTCCCCTCTGTGCTGCTTTTAGTGGGGTTTATGGTGTTGACCTCCCTCCCCTTGTCTGTTCCAGTGGGTGTGATTCAATTGTTACGCCTGGACGGGGCTACAGGAACGCACACACATCGATTTGTTTTAATGGTAGGTGACATGTTCACCCAAACTATGTATTACATACTGAGCTAAGATTTTGTATTGTAGATGATGATTATATATGTATATCCTTTTTTTGAATCATGTAGATAACTTCCTACTCCTGAAGAAGCGCCGTTACAGCGCGAAACGTTGAGAAACTGCTCTTCCACACCCAACACTTCCAACAGTATATTTATTTCACTTACATGATTATTACCTATGCCATGTCTAATATGATCTGAGGTTTTGATTTGCCTCAAACCAGATCATGCATCATTTTGCTATGTGTTGAACTCAGATCATGTTTATTATTGTTTTTCTATATCTGAATCATGGTTTCTTCTAATGGTTGTACTATGCATGAAGGGCGGTGCCAGTGGAGATCAAGCCTGCTTCACTTCTAAACCCTCCTAGCATTGATACTAGACATTCTTATTTTTTGTTAACTATTACCAGGGGTGCGGCAATTATTATCCAAATCCAGGTTAAAACCTCTTCTAAAACACACAAAAAATGTAACTAAATAAAAGCACCCGCACCATGAAACATTTTTCTAAAAATAAATAAATGAACAATGTCCCCCAATCATGTAATTCAGCAATGTAAATCCATTTCAATCACAATCATCTGCTGACTGACGACATTGACCCAATGATGCACTCATGTTCAACCCGAACCTGAAGCTCATCCCTATTGTTAAACTGTTCCAAAAATGATATAGCATTTTAACCAGTAAGTTCTTTAGCTCAAAGCTCAATTATATCTTAAGTTACCCTTGACACAGAAGTGAAATAAAATTAAGCTGATTATTAAGATATCAGAAACTAGAGACTAAATCAATGTTGTCTGTATTTATTTCTTTTAAAAAGTTAACACAATGCTGCATTTATCTTATAGTTTTTTGACATAGATAACAGTTTTTAAAATCTCTAAGGGTATTTCACCATACGTTAGATTAACATAATGTTGTTACCTTTTACAGATTTTGTGTGTGGACATATTTTATAAACTGATGAACTGGCTTCCACCATGCATAATTAAACTGTTGAACATATATCAGTCAGAAGGAAGATTAATGTTGTCACAAGAAGTGCTCTGGGACTCCTTTAAGATTTATAGTTATGATTCCTTTAATCCATAGCACTTTAGATTATGAATCATAGTTTTATGCTTTTTAATTCATGCACAGATCTTGCTAATGATAATTATTCACACATTTATATGCATAGGTTTTACAGAAACAGTTACCACATAGCAATTTTTTTAAAAAGTTGTTCTTTATTAAATGGGTTTCCACAATTTTTGTATCACTACCGTCTGGCAAGTGGATATATTTTGATTAAGCATAAACGATATTTTCAAATGTAAAGCATATAAATATATATATTTATATTATAAGTGAATTTCACACTAAAAGTTTGCTTAAAGCTATGCTGAATGAAATACAAAGGTGGTACTTGTTGACATCATCCTTTGTAACTGCTGGTTACAAACTGTTAGTGCTAATCCAATGGCTAAGATACTCTACTTTTAGAGTCATTGACTTGTAACAAGTAAGAAGATTGGGAGGTTTGACTTAAAGGGCTACATGCTTGTAGACATGTGCGCTGGCCAAAAATTCATTTAGTTTAATTTTCATTCGGATTTTTCGTTATTTCGGGATTCCAGGCTGAAAGTCAATTCATTTCAGGATTCTGAGGAATTCTGAATTTTCGTTAGCGGTAGTATGTAGGGTTCCCCCCAAAAGTCATACCAGGCCCTTTCGGTCCCCTCTCCCTAAAATGGGGGGAAAAATGTGGGGTCCCCTAAAATTCCTTCCAGATGCTTGATCCGAGCACAGGCCCTGCAGGGCAGGAAAGGGGGGCGGTCGAGCGCCCCCCCTCCCTGTGCCATACTAGGCCACGTGCCCTCAGCATTGGGAGTAGATCCCCATGCCAATGGGGACGAGGGCCTCTTCCCCACAAACCTGACCCGGTGGTTGTGGGGGTCCATGGGCTGGGGGGCTTATTTGCATCGGGGTACCCCTTTTTATAATGGGGCACACATATGCCACTGTCCTCCCTTTGAAGGAGTAAGTACCCCTACTCATTCACTAAAGGGTTAAAAGTAAATGTAAATAAAGAAACCACACATTTTGAAAAAGTCCTTTAATTGCAAAAAAACAGAGTCAGTTTTTGACAATTCCTTTATTAAAAAAATGTATCCATCGATGTAATCCAGTGTCTATCATGATGAACGACACCCGCCAACTCGCTGAAATAAAATAAGTACCGCCGCACGCTGAGCCGTCCGAACCCAAAGAAGACTCGCCGCAAAATGACATCTCCAGCAAATATGTAAATGAGTGGGTGGAGCGAGCCAGGATGTCACGGGGCTTGTTCTGCCCATTTGACATTTTCAACTGTCATTAACACAAAAGCATTAGTGAGCTCCCGAATGCTATTCATGAGCTCCTGAATGCCATTCGGGTCTGTGAGCCGAGGTATCATATGAATAGTATTATGACACCTCGGCTCACAGATTCAAATAGCATTAAGGTTCCCCCTTAAAATCCCTACCAGACCTAAAAGGCCTGGTATGACTTTTGGAGGGAGCCCCACTCACTTTTTTTTTTTACTTGAGGGGTCCCTCCAAGTATTCCCACAAGACCTAAAGAAACTGGTATCAATTGGGGGAACCTCATGCTTTTTTTTTCTTTTACGGACTTTATTAAAAAAAAAGTTGTTTTTTTTCTTTTGTCTAATGTTACTTTGCTGCAACGAATATTCTATCATAACGTAAATTCATACATACTACTGCTAACGAGAATTCAGATTTTTTTTTAAAGTTGATGCTTTACACAATAAAATTTGATTCGGGAAAGAAATTCGGATGCATCTGAAAAATTTAGTTAGTGGAAATTTGTATTCATTTGCATTCGTTATTTCTGTCATTTGGAAATTCGGATGCATCCGAATGTACGAATTTCCGAAAATTTGTCCGAAAAACTAATCTCTCTGGAACGAATCGCACATGTCTACATACTTGTTCCAGGTGAGAGACATGAATAATTGTAGCTATGGGATCAATACAACATTAAGTGAGCAAGCATTTTCAGAAATAGATAAGTACAGGGTTATTGCAAATATTATAAGGCTTAAACTATATATAAAGCTAAAAAAATGTTTGCTTTGTAAAAAGTAGGGAAGAGTACAACTCCTGTCCCATAGATACAACAATATGTGAGAGCAAATATCTCTACAGAGAGAAATGTGAACTTAGACCTATCTCACTACATGTGTCCTTGTAACAGGGTATTAGAGTTGTAGTTTCCATGTTCTACTGAAAAACAATTGGAATTGTTTTCAGAGAAAGTATTTCCTGTTTCTTCTGGCATAGGGGGGAGTCAGGCGTGGCATCAGTGTGTCCTCTGCCATGGGCTCCATCCTCTGAGAGCATGTGTTTGATTGGACATAAAGTTCTCTCAAGATACAGACAGCCATCCTTGAGAATGAAGGGTTATATACAGTACCCATCTTCTTAGGTAAAGTGAGGCTTAGCCTGGGGGGAGGTTCCTGTGGAGAAGGGACACCCCATTTTTATACCTAGCATTGGAGAAAGAGTAATTTGTGGAGTCAACCTTGGTTGACTCCACTGGTTTAGGCATGCCACACACCAGTCAGATATTCAATGGCCATGCATTCACCTACTGAAAAAGAGAGCCTCTGGCAACCTACCATTTGTAAGCCCTACGTTGTTGTACTATTGTAACTGAACTGTCTAATTCCAGAACTGTGCCTGTGTCAGATGTGCCTTGCTGTTCAATATATGTACAGTAGGATGATCACTGCTTTGCAATACTAGTTGTTATTCAAAATAAAAGAATCAACAAACCCAAAAGAACGTGATCTTGCTTGGTCCCATTAAATCACCACCATACACTTAGCTCCATTCACATCCTCATAGGAAGTCTTCCCCTCTATTTCTGTTGCAGTGACAAATAAAAATCCTGCATTATACCTTACTTTTAGTCCCAATAACTATGGTCCCTAAGAAAGGTTATTCTTCCCAGCTGGGACACATACCGTAAAAAAAAAAAACAGGTTTGCTAATCCATCACTACTTCATTTAAAATCTAAAAAAAATTGGCTTTAGAAACACCATAACAGACATAACATAACTGTCACACATTACAGTCAAAAATGCATTGGATCATCAAACCATAATGTATTAAAGGGTACTTCTGAACTGCTCACGCACCCCCCTGGGGACCAGTAGTAGAAGACATGTTTATCACCAAGAGTGAATTTTCCTAGCTGACTATTGTTCCCCCAAGATAAGGCCAGCACTGGGAGGTATCATCAGAAGATATAAAAAAGCCTACATGGTTAGTACGGTCATGTATGTTTATGCTATGATTCCATTACAGAACAATTGTGTAGCGGTCAGATATTCCAGCCGTCATTTTATGTGTCCCTTAGACATGAACCATAAGCATATAATAAATGAGTTATGTGTAATTGCAGGACTCAGACTAGGGTAGAGAAGGTCAGTACTACTGTAAAGCCAATTAGATTCTAGAACATTGTCCAATGTTGTCAATTCAATCATTAGAGCTTGCTGACCTTAGTGCCTCTGTCACAGCCTGGGGTGGATCCTTGAGTAAAGATAGCCATACACAATTAGTTTTTTTCTTTTGCATCAAGAGAAAACTTTTTTATTCCCCTATCCATGCTAAAATGAATGTGTGCATCTTTCTTGCTAACTATTGTATTTACGCATATGTGGGAGTGCAGCTGCTTGAATACCTGAGCGATGACTGTAGCTGATTGGCTGCAGTCACTGTTCAGCTGTCTATTTTCCACCCGGCTCCTTTGATTTTTCATTCAAAGTTTTGTTAACTGGGTAGGGCTGACAGGGCCACTTATAGCTCAAATTTTGGCCAATTCACAGGAATCAGACAAAATTCCGGCCATGTATGGCCTGCTTATAAAATATATTGTTGGACCATGCCAGCACAAATTAACATTGGTATAGCTGCTTATAGTCCAGCCTTGGAAGTATACATAGGACAAAGATCATTTGGGAAATAGGGACACAGCACTATAACTCATAACAGGAAGTGCCTAAACAAGGACCTTAATGGCAAGATTATCAGTTATTTCTTTAATGATGTAAAAGATTGAAAAAAACCTAATGAAATTATATTATTTTGCTAAAGTTTATTTGAGATTCTAGTGATTTGGCTTAGATCTGCTTGAAGCAATTTAGGAGTACCTTGTAATAACAAACACTACATATTTCAGTCTACATATCCAAAATAATTTAGAATGTAGTGTTTTTGTTTAAGACGTTGACAATAAACCTACTCCACGTTTTCCTTGGTGTTTGTGGTGTGTGCATTCACTCTTTGTTTCTTCTCATAACCCATAGACACTGAGGTAGATTAACTGGCTTCTGCCCATTTCTGAAATAGGAAACAAACAATGAAAGCTCCACAGGACAAGAACTGCCATAAATCATAAAATGATCTTTACATTTCTGAACAATATGATGGTTCTTTATAAATAGTGAATGATCATAAAAATACAAAAATCTCACCAAGCTTTGCAAATGAACAAGTCCAGAATTGTAAGCCATTCTTTATACTTTTATTGCAAGCCAACATTTCTGTTGCTCATTATCCATTATGCATGCATTGTTTGCAGTTAAATGTATTTATTATTTAAAACGATTACCTTACAGTGACATAGAATAACAAATCCAGGTCTGGGTGGCTTACATTATGTCTAAGTAAGATAATACTTATCGTTAGCAGGGTCGTGGTGCTGCAACACCTGCTAGGGGAAATTAATTATTGCAGTCCAGATAGTGTATGTCGTAAAACAAATTCAGCTGAAAGGATGAAAATAATAAACTATTCAGGTACTGGGTTTCTGTCAAACAAAATAAGATTACACGCCTGGGAGAGAGTAGATTGACAGATCTATACCAACACTGGCATAATGTATTGCAATGAAATGCGTTATTTCGTCATTCCTGAATAGTGCAAAAGCACATTCAGAATTATTTGTTTTGTGCTCATTTACACTGGCCCCTGATGAGAACAGGTCACTCCTTCTCACAAGCAACATTAATGCCCAGCATTGCTCGTTAAAAAGATAAATGCTTTTGACACTGAATTAGTTTGATGTTGGACATTAATTGTCTCTAAATCCTGTGCCTGGGTATGCACAACCAATAAGAAGAGTTGTTTACTATCATAGACTCTAAGGTAATTGGCACACTACCATAGAAACCAGTCAGCAATTACGCTTTATTTGTTTGTTACAGATCAGACCATGTAAGCAATGTCTAATTAGCTGCCTTTTTATGCATATTTGTTTAGAAAGGTGGTGTTGGTAAATAAACCCTCTGTATGATTTACACTTTACATAATTATTGCTTTGTCTCTACAGAACATTCCCTTTTTAATGCATGATAGTACCCTGTTAGCTTTGTTTTCTGCAGCCTGGCATTGTGTGCTGTTATTCAATCTGTGGTCAACAATGAGGCCAAATTATTTTCCATTTCTGACTTCCCTAGTGGAGTACCCATTCCGCTTGCCTGTTTTTAACCCCAAAGTGCATTACTTTACATTTTTCAACATTAAAAAAACACATCACATCATGTAACAGAACATATCAAATTCGATAATCAAATAAGGCATCAATAAAGAATAAAGAACAATAACATTTCGCCTCCCATGTATATATTACAATCGCATTACTAATTGTATACATGAAAATAGTCACTTAAGAAGCGTGGTAAGATTTGAACTGAGTTTGTTATCAAGGAGGGAGTGTAACCAGGAAGGATAACAAGTTTAATCAAAAATTCCCCTCATAAAAATAAATAGAGTGGAGAGTAATAGGAAAAAGGAAAAGGTAAAAAGAAAAAAAATTAAAAAGAACAGTAGAAAAATAGAAAAGGAAGGAGGCAAGAAAGGGAAAAAAAGAAAGAAAAGAGAAGGTCCTGGGGGATCAAGGTACAAATGGTTACAAATCCCATAGTAAGGGGTCAAACCTGAGTAGATGAGTGTAAGGAATTCATGGTCACAAGATTTTAAGAAATATGGTATGCTTATCAGGTAAGATACAATTTTCTAGAACAGACAACACTACAATTATTTACCATTGCCTGGGGATCTTATTCTTATTACCTAGAATTGATCAGCCAAATAATATTTGTAGTAAGAACATATGCACATTATTAATAAAAAAAGTTCTCAGTGCAAACCTAACTAATATTTCAATATTATTCAATGAATACTGCCTCAAATCAAAACTGGAGGGAAAAGGAGCTTACCTTTTGTCTTTGGAACCCTATAAAGTAAAAGTCACGCAGTAAGTTGCACATCAGAGTTCAGTTTGTAGACCCTACATTGGTTGGTTTTGTCACAGAATTTTCCGTACCAAAAAAGCAGGCATACACATTCTGAGCACAAATGTTTTTATTTTCTAGTCTATAGGAGGATTGCAGTGTGAAGGGAAGAAGCATTACATGGAGCCAATACGTTCATGTGCTGACAAGGAGCAAGCTGATCAGAGGATACAGCAGAGTGATAGAAAGATGAGCTCATAACTGCACTGTTTCACCTTTCACTGTCCAATCCAACATGGGATAAGAGGAAATGAGTGGAATGATGCTGGCCATCAGACTGTGGATATCTAGTGGCAAAAAAAGTACTGCGTATTAAATCTCTGGATTAATGTTGAGTGTTATGTTTTTTTGCTGGAGTTTTGCTTTAGCCTATAAGCTTTCCTCAAACTTAAATCTTGCCCCTAAAACCCAAATAGTATACTATCACTGCAATAAATATTGTATCAGCACAGTTATATATGCAACACCAATAATACTGTCATGCTGAATAATAACATAATACTTTTATCCATCCAGTTCTAAAAAGAAAGTGATAAAATGGCAACTTTGTACTTCTATATGTGGTTGCCATACCAACAGACATGTTTATAAAACATTTCCAACAAATGTTTATAATGCACATTCACCAGGTTAACATTTATACAAAATGACTCCCCCATTAGCTAATTAATAATATTATTTAATGTCCATTTCATATTATAGCAAATGTTCTGCTGGTGAAAGTGATAGCCAAGGAATGTGTATTCAACCTTTTGTGTTCTCTCATAAACTATTGATTGGGAAAGTTAATCAACAATGGTAAAAAGTGTAATAAAAGTGTATGAAAAACAAATCGTGTCTCTTGTGATACTATTTCAAAGTGCTTTTAGGATCTTTAAATCGTGAAGGAGTGATTGGAACAACTAAGTAGCTAATTAAATAATTAAATACATAAATAAATAAATAAACCTTGCCTCGTCTTTTGTTATTCAATCTCTACTTTGTGGTAGTAATTTGTGTGTAAAAACCGCACATATGTGATCTGAATATCAACTGTGTATAAAAATATGTGACAACAATATAAATCACATTAAGCGATGTGAGTAACAAAGTTAATCACCGAAGGAAATTATTGAATGAACGGCAGAGTCCAGCAGAGGTAGCGGCAAGTGAAAAAAACGCTTTTTATCCACTCTATTAAAGTACAGATATTTTGAGCATACAGTTTCTTGGGGTCAGTCTGTACTATTCCACAATGTCTCAGTACAAAAATGGACTTCTGGGAGGAATAGAGTTCTTACGATCAGAACTACAAGTGTTAAAAAGGAAGAAATGGTAAGTTGAAAATAAACAGATGTTTGTTACTTTTTCTTCCGTCGATGGATCCACGGAGCTTCTCTTTTAGCCTCTCTCTCCTCTCCTGCATGCAGCTTACACTCCCTCTCGGTACCGATGGTACGCACCCTCCAGGTGTAGTTGGAGGTAACCCCGGAGAGTCCAGCCAGAGAAAAATAGAAAAGGGAGAAGCCACAGAAGAGAGACAGATCTAAGTGCAAATAGCAACAACTTTTATTTGGATTTAAAAAATTGATTGCACTTACAGGAATCCGTTTGGATAAAACAGCATGCGAGTGTGAAGGACACTCAGCCTTGTGAAGCCTTTCTACTGTGTCAGCGAGGAGACAGTCAATTCCCTTGACGCGTTTCGTCCGAAAGACTTTTTCAAAAGGTATCCTTTTGAAAAAGTCTTCAAAACTTTTTTGAAACGGGACCACCCAGACCATGAATTGGAGGAAGAAGACATCACTTCAACAGTTCTTCTGTATGATTCAGCTGGCAACTCCCACCATATAACTCCAGATCCTCAGAGAAGGGGAAGAGAAGTAGAGGGAGGAGAAGGTAAAGGACTGAAGGAGCAAGCTGTTTTGTAACAGTTCTTCAACATGTATGATTGGGCCAGCATTTCTCCTCATAAAACCCCAGCTCCCCAGAGCCACTTCTCATGCTATAACCACATAGGAGGTCAGGGTAGAGGCAGAATAGGTAAAGAAGGAAGAGGAGGAGGAATAGATGGAGGAGAAGGTGCAGAACTGGAGGAAGGGGGCTATTTCTTCAACAGCACCTACTACCTCCATGTGGCAGCACCCCTTTTAGGCTGGCCTGTTTATTGTTTTTTTTTAGACAGTTCTGATTTGGAAAGGGTGGGCAGCCAATGGCTGTAAGATTCTGCATTTCATTTTTACTGCTGGGTGCTCTTTGCCCTGGCTGTAGGATGTCATCCCTCCATTTGCTGCCACCTGCCCTTCCCCCTGCATTTTGAAAGGGCGGGCTGCCTATAGCTGTAGGTATTCCCCTTGCAGCTATGCTTTCAGTGGTGTACCTATAATTAAATAAATAGATATTTTTTTAAATGGCTGCTGAGTGCCTGGAAGGATGAAGATTATGCTGTCAAAGCAGAGGAAGTGCAGACAAGTCCCACTTCTGTTGTGTGCTGCCCAGCCAAAGAATCAAGAATTATATTAGCAATTCCTGTGAGTGCAGCAGATATCCTTTAATTGGACAGAGCTGGATCAGCCTATTCCTGCAGTAACAAATCCTCTATAATAGTGATCTATTGCAAAATTCACATTTTTAAGTTAT
>NW_017308675.1:101211-120441 GCF_000935625.1 Nanorana parkeri
ACAATCCACCATTAAAAAAAAAATACGTTGAAAAAACGATAAATAAATATGACAAATATCTCTGCTTATTAGTCCACAGGTAACAAAACATACTTTAGATGTTCTGAAAAATATATGCCTTTACTGTGTGAGTGTCAAACATTCACATAAGCAAGCATAAAGTTGAGGCTCTTTACATTTAAAAAAAATCACATTTATCTGTAATATCTTACTTATATCTAATATATTTTTCATGAGAAGGCTTTGCGAATTTTATTTTAGATCTTGGATTTTATTTTAGCATTGCTACACATTTCAAAGTTATTTTTCAGTCATTGAGAAACATTGGCATCATTGATATCTACAAAAGGCCATAAATAAATAAGAAGTAAACTAATGCTTTGCTACACCTTCTGCACATTCCACAAATGTTGTAACATATAAATGTGTATATATGAAACAGAACCCAAAGTCAATGCTTCTACAGTTTCAGCAACAACAACTCTGCATGAAACAATGACACAGATAGGTACAACTTTTCTGTATGGTCTTATTAATTGTTGTTTATTAATTGTTCCTCAGTGTAACTTCATGTTCCAGGCCAGTTATTTGCAATTACAAGCTCCTCAGAATCTGTATTTCTCAGAATCTGTATTTCTGCAACGAGGCCTCTGTCATTTAACAATGTACAAAATGCTATGCAATTACGTGTGAAAAAGGCATATTGTTGTGAAGAGATGCTTTTTAACAACATTGATAATTTAGTGTTAACAAACTTCAGTGATGCATTTTGTTATCAAATGTAATAGGCAAAAGCATCAATGGTGTTTATATGGTGGACAGAATTTTTTTTTAAACCTAGCTCAGAACCAAGTGACATTTGAGGACATATGGAGCATTAAATCAACCAGTATAACATTTCAAAAGAATCAATAAAGATTTATTTGTATAGCTTTTTTTCTGGCAGTATGTGTTCTAGCACCATTTTAAACCAATAACATGAGTAATTTTTATTAAGCAGGAAGAATGACCAACAATGAAAAAGATACATCACATAGATGGTTCATCCGAATAAATATTTTTCAGGGTGTGCTAGCTCACAGTAGCCAGGGTATCAGAAAATTGAAGTCTAGTTACTAGCATTGCCTGTAGGCTCTCTGGTGATCTGATGTGGTAATAAGAAAGAGCAAGATAGGTTCAGAAAGCACAGATTCATAGAATGAGAGGGAGAAGCAGGGCTATCCTAGCACTGCAGGTCCTCATATATAGCTTTCTCTTCAGCAAGAAGCACAGTAGTGACATCCCAGAAATCTCACTTTAAATCTGGGGAGACTAGCAGCCAGAGGCTCAGTGCCTTATCAGATCTGGCACTACAAATACACAGCTATGAGGAGACACAGGAGTGTCTAGAAAAAGAAAGATGACTGCTATTTTTAATTTTTTTGTAAGGTAAACAGCAATGTGATATTGCTTAGGCACAATTAACATTTCCCGATTTTTCCCTATCACATAGACAATTTCCACTTTTGATGTCAGTATGCCAATTGCATGCCTGGTCAGCCTTTGGGGATCCTGTAAAGCACTGTAGCAGCCAGAGCTACTACAGTGCTGGCCGCAATCTTTCCAGGTATGTGCGGTCAGGGGAGGCAGGTGAGGCAGAGCCTCACCTAGTATTATGGAGGAAAAAGCAGATCTTTCAGGTCCTGTACTGTGTTGTGCTGAGCAGCTTCCCCTTTGCTCTGAAAACACAGGAGGGCATTGCTTGAAGAACACCTAGTACTTTCATCAATGAATACAAGGCTTTCTTTGATTGGACAAGGGGCAGTGATGTCACAATCTGCCTCTCAACCATTCAGAAAAATACTTTTATTCAATGATAAAAACACTGCACCAAGAGAGTGAACTCTCATGTTTTTTAAAACAAAGGGGAAGCTGCTTAGCACAGTACTACCACTCGTGATATCATAGCCATCACTGTAGTAGCTGTATAGTGCTTTACAGGATTCCCAGCGGCCAATTAGGCATTGCACATGCATACTTATATTGGGACAAGCTGGACCAATATAAGTATGCAAAATAATTTATACATGGAGTGAATTTTATTGGTATACCACAAGCAAGAATATAAATACCCTGTTTATACTATATGTATGTGAACTCTGGCAGATAGGATAGTCAGGAAGCTCTTAGTGTTCAATGGACAGCATTGTATACTGCAGCTGAGCCTGATTGGCTTATGGCACCACCCTACCTCCCTCACTCTAGCGTTGCTCTGCAGCAGAACACAGGAGGTTGATATTAGCATACATTTAGGCAGGTAATTTTCTACAAAAATCATGAGATCTGCAGTTTGGCAACATATCAAAAATAACAAAGCTCCAACTGCAGTTAGGATGTGCAATATATATTATTTATTCTATTTAAAAGAAAATCACAGAAGTAATGTTTAATGGTTCATGGTGTTGCCTTGAGCAACGTGATTATGTCCTCCAGCAGTGGCAGATTTGTGGAACTTGTTAACAGTTGGCAGTTATAGATGATCATATCTGCAAATGTCAAAGGTTTGTTGTCTTAAAATCCATAGGAGCTGAACTGATGAATCCCCCAAGGGCATATGGGGGTTGAGAAATGTAAAAACAGAGTCCTGGATATAGTTTGCTGGCCAGCAGTTAATGCCCACTTTGAGGAAGATATGGAAGTCCAGAAGAGTCTCTATCAGATAATGACCCTCATGTTTACTTCAATCAAATGTTAAGGTTTTTAAAACCTGTGACCTTCATTATACAATTTTCATACAACAGTTAAACAGATAGAGAGAACCATTCAAATTGTCAAAACATTGCTATCAAAGTCAAAACAACACATAAAAATCCATACATTGCTACACTGGAGTACAGGAATCTATCTATTTATGGCATAGGATCACAAGCTCATCTTCAACCAACCAATGCAGGTTCAATGTGAATATATGATTGCATGGCTGTTAATTGCTTTTAAATGGGGAAGATTAGGTCATATTGAAAGACCTGGTTCAACATGACTGTCACATTACAAAACTGGTTAATTACATGCTCCCAAATCTTACCTGGTACAAACTGAGGATGGTGGTGGTAGAACAGAAGACAGTTGATCAAAATGAGCACATCAATGCATTTAGATGGAACAGATGAGGTCTACAGCCTAAGCGAAGATAATCTAGTATACGCCAGATCCACAAATAGGCTCTGAAGCACTAGGAACAGAGATCATACATCAATTCAACAGCACCAAAAAAATGAGAGAGAAGACCTGAGTGAATAGTGAAGCCAAAGCAACATCTTGATTTCTAAACATGCATTTTAAAGTTGTTATTTATTATGCTATAACTGTATGCTTTTTCTTAGAAAGAAATTTACAGCATAACAGACACACAAGAGATAAAAGAAGAATGGTCAACCCTCTAGTATCTTACCATAAATTGCATTTATTTGTCTATTGAACTAGCTATGTTTTAAAATGTGTATGTGTGCAAGAAAGTTTTTTTGCAATGACAACAAGTAGTCTATCAATGAGCATGTTTCGACTGTGTAGGAAAGTCACTGGTCTTTAAACAGTAATGGCAATAAATGCAGCTTTATTGCAGCCAACGAAAAAGTAACACAAATAAAACGGCCTACTCCACCTTAGGAGGCTAACTAGACAGTAGTGTCCCTCACTACGTCCTACTGGAGCGGCTATTCCAGCTTCCAGTATAAATGGACAAAAATCACAGTCCAATACAAACAATTGTTCTGACAGACCTTATTCCCCAGATATGCAGACACTCTCCAGTCTGTGTCCATCCAGTGCAGCCTGGATCTCACTCTGAGCTCTCACTCCCTCTCAGTCACTATCAGGTGCAGGCTAATTAATAGAGAGAGAGAAAGAGAGGAGGTTTACCTGTTGGGCCAGGTTTAACCCTTTCCTAGCCAGGGAAAGCTGCCCTTTTCAACCTCTCACTGACATACACAGAGTCGTGTACCCTGTCACAACTGTTAAACATTTTCTTTTCTGACATTCTTCATGGTGTACAGTACTTTAATCAGAAAACTATTTTAAAACTTTGCACCGTTATAGATCTGTTTTTTGTCAAAATGCTATGCTTCTGTCATTTCTGCTAAGTAGGTTATAAATCAGTCTTCTTTTTATTTAATGCTGCATAAATCAATTGTGCTTGTCCAAAAATGTCTCAGACATTAATCACTTAATGTAAACTACACGGTTGGACAACTACAGAGATCCTTTCACTGTAATAAAAATATAATTTATATGGCTGACATACCAACAGGGATTCTTAGCTTGAAAGTTTTAGGACACAAATGGTAACTGTATATGATCACTGAAAAGCACATTTATTACACTGTGAACAAAACAGAATTAGCCTACTACTCTGTTAAAATCAGCAGGTATTTCTCATCACATTAAAATGATGTTGTAGTTGCATTTAATTGAACGTTTATTCTTTTCAATGTTTTCTAAGACAAACATGCAAAAGAGATCTGTTCAATGTAAATTAGTTATTTTTTATTAAAATGTAATTTTAATTTGTAATTGCATAAGTATATGTAGAGTGGCATATATATCTTATACAGTAACTAAATATATATTATTATACATACTGTACATATTCAGCTTCCGGTTTTCCAGTGCTCTACAACATCTGTGCTTTGCTGCAACTACTCACAATGCAGCTCTATAGGGTAAAAGCAGTTAAAAAAAAGATGTAGCAAATTGAATGTTTAAGGGTAAGAGTATTTTCATTTAGAATACCAAATAATGTGAAAAAACATGTTTTTGAGGAGCGCGACTACCTATGATAAGAGACTCTTATCATAGGTAGTCGCGCTCCTCAAAAACGTGTTTTTTGTTGGTCTTGAATTGTGTTACACAGGGTTCCTCCCCCTGTATTGAGGAGTTTTTTGCACACCTTCCCCCAGCAGATCCATTTCCCACCTGTGTTTGTCCTACAGGAGTGCGCTCTAACCACTGTATGTTTCTAAATAATGTGAAAAGAAATGGTCACTTCCTTGACTCACTCAGCTCTGTGTGGACCTTCAGCCTCCTATACTTAGCTCTGTACACAGCAGGTGTTTTTCGGTGAAGTACTTAAAGCCTATCTAGTCCCAAAAACAAAAATGTGAAATATTGCAGTTTACCAGTCTTTAGATGTGGTGGCTGCATTCATTTTCCTGTTTTATGGCTTTTAGGTTTCTTTCCCTTTTTTTTCACTTGGTGATCCTGTCAGAAACACACTTCCTGGGCTAGGGAATAGCACTGTTGTTACCCTAGGACAAGAGTACATAACACCTCCCCTCTACTTTTCTACAAAGCTTGAGGGAGGCTTTCTGTCGTTCACAGAGAGAACTGAGGAACAGTGCTAACTAATACCAATGCAGCAGAGGCAGAGTGCAAGACATTATCAGCTCACCAGATGACTGGCAGAACAGTTTTTTCAACAGTTTTTGTGTGACTATTGGACAGATACAATTAAACACTTTCTGTGGCATATTTAGCAGACCATAAGGGAACAAATAAGTTCATTGTAATGATTTACAAACACTTTAAAATTGGCCTGATAAAAAGGGATGATTATTCCACATGATGGCTGTAAATAGTAAATATGAAATGTCTGTGTGCAATATTTAGTATTAAGCCAAATATAATAAAAAATACTTAACAAAAATTGTTTTTAGAAGGGTAGAAAATAATATTAAAAAACGACTGATTTCTTTTAAGTGCAAACTTATTGTTGTTTTGCAGTGTAGTCCACACAATCGTATTTCTGATGTAGCATGAGTATTATTCTAGATCCAGGCTATAACATTCTCCCAAACTGTTCTGATTATCAGAAGGTTAAGAACATAGTTATCTCTAAACCTCAGGAATGAAAAAGGTCAATTACGCTGCACACAGAGCCCTTTTAAAAGCGAATTTTACCTTGTATTGCCTGTACATGAAGGTGTACACCTTTGATAAGAAATCAGTCAAATGTCAGGGCTGCACATAGTGTCATGTTACTATTTCATTTTGTAAAAGTGACCATGGTTATTGTAATACAAATATAGAAAGATCAGAAATCCAGTTCACTTTAACCACATCTGGCTTCTGACCCTCTATAACACAGACTGAGTCTTAAATGGGATTCTTCCAACATGAAAGGAAAGGGACGGAAAATAATGAGCTTACTACTAAGGATCTATTTACATATTACAATTATATAGATAACTTCCATAATCTAGAGCAGTGCTTCTCAACTCACCCACAACACTGTTTTCTTTCCAGATTTCCAGGCTGAAGTACAGTTTTGTGAGTGAATCCTGGGAGCATTAAAGTATGAAAGCAACCATTGCTAAGTAGTTTTTACTTTTAAAGACATTCCAGCGCTGTCATCCTAATTTTACAACCTAGTAAGTTATTGACCTGAAAAATGGCATGCCAAATGACCAGACTTCACTGGTTGCTTGCTTGTTCCATAAGATATCTGTCATTAGATAATGAACCCAGAATCAGTTTAACAGCCATGGAAAATGCTCCTTTAGATCAACTCAACAATGTCTGGCTTTTTATGTTAAAATAGCAATTAAAAAATGGTCAGCGCCCTCAGGATAGCACATTTCATGCTACTTTCTGCTACTTCCATATGTGCAAGTGTGGATTCGAGGAGTGTTATTTTTGCTGGTCCTTCCTCTCACTATTGTGCCTCCAAAGCAGAGCACAATAGCTTGTTTTACACAGTGGTAGTGCACATCCTAGGGTGAAACACTGCTTTGACATATGTAGACACTCAGTAATCTGTGTCACCCTATGACAGGAGGATGCTAGGGAGCCTCTCACTGGCAGGATCACCAAGTACAAATAAAGGGAAAAAGGCCTGAATAGAAAAAAACAATACACTGAGCACAACTCATGAAGGGCAAGCTACCATTTGTTTATGTTTTTATTTTGGGTGTTAGATACACTTTTAAGACCTTCTGTAAAATGAATGTGAAGGCATTGTTTAGTAAATATTAAATTTGCAGCAAATAGTAAATTGTGAGATTTAATAATATGATTATAACAAAGGTCTAGTTAATTATGTGCTACTTTTTCTATCAGTATACCGTTTTTATTTTTTGTTTAGTCAGAGCAGATCTAAACATTTAGTCTCCTACAAGTTAGTATGTTGTGTTTTATTGTTACTGTTCTGTCATTGTTCATACAACATTTACAACAATAGTTGTGCTTCACTATATTAGATTCTGGATTGAAGTGGATAGATATTTGACCTTGTTTCCACCTTTTGAATTTGCTCTTTAGCACTGTTTGATCCATGTTCTGATCTTTAAAAACAATGCAAACAACTAATTAAGAAGTGAACAGCTCAATTCCCTATGTGCCTTCTAATGACTTTTCACATTTTGGTTGCCAATTTTCTTGGAGGAATGATCTGCCTATTGACATTTGCTATTGAGCATATAAATTGACATTTCTCTGCCTTCTAAAAATAAATGAATTCACATTCTTTTTGTAAAGCCTAACAGTTAAAACTATTGTAAAGGCAGGGAGCATGTTTCAGATTTAAAAAAATAAATGCATGTAACTAAATTATGGTGGAGAGTCCAGATGTACTTGACAGTAATGCAATTGTTGAAAGGTAATCATTTCATTCTAAGTGCAAGCTGACTCAGAAGGCAGGCTCATATTGTATTCATTTCATGAAAGTGTGATCGGCATCCAAAGTGCTAGATTGTGGCCCATTTGCAAGAAGTTGTTTGGCAATTGCTAAAAAGTTCTTATGAGAGTAATTGTCCAGTGCCATGAAGCCAATGTTTGCCAGAAACAATAACAGGTAAAGAAGACAAAAATGATTGTCCTGGGAGAGGAGAGGGTGAGTACTGCCTGGCAAAGTGTTGTTGCCATCAATTTTATATTATTTATTTAATTATACATTTCTCATTTTAAACATTTGATATATTTTCTATTGTGAATAAAATATTGGATTATGGAATTTGCAAATCATTGCATTCTGTTTTTATGTAGCATCCCAACTTTTTGCGAAATGGGGGTATAAAATGTACCAAAAATCATTATAGTTTGCCTTTATAATGAAGGGCGTTTCAATTCAGCCCACTGTTTTATTGAGTTTGACAGGCCTGCTCTAAACACACAAGAAGATTTGACAAGACTAAAATGATATCACACTAGGTCATATCTGTGAGCAAGTATACATCTTATAAAAAGAGCTCTCTCCTCAAAGTTTACTGTGTAAAGAAACAAAATTTGTATAACTGAATAATACTGTAAAGGCTAAATCTGCCTACCATGTTTCATGTTACACCCTTATTTTCCCCATTTTGCAGCCCTCAACCTGAATTGCCAGGTTCTTCTCACAGCAGTCAGTATGTTTTTTAATTAGTCGCAGCTGTATGTGGCTCCACCCACACAGCCATATCATCCATTCACAGATCCATGCACAAGAATTGAAAAACCATGGCAGAAGGATGCATAGTTCTCAATGGTGGTGGTGATGTTACTACACTTGCAGTCCATTGATTATTTCCTCCAGCTTTACAACTGAAGGTCTATACTTTAGTATGGACCTGGGGCTGGCAGAATAGTTTGCAGAAACATGTGCAATGCACCTGCAATCTACTAATCGCAGTGGCAATGCTTTGCAAATTCCTGTGCCAAAAAGGCAATAAATGCACATATTTCTTTTTACAACATGGTTGCATTTATTATTTTTTTTACATACTGTGGAATTTAATGTATATAAACATAAAAAAGAAACTATTGTAACAACGCAAAAATACAGCTGAATTTACATGCAATACCTAATGAAATGTAATCTTACATGTATACTGAAACAATTTCCTTTTGTGGCATATTTGGTTTTTACATAATTTACATAATGCTGAGATAATGTAATGAATTATACAGGATGACCTTCCTTTATGGTAATTATTTTCTATGTTAATAATCCCCTGCCTATGTTCACCTCTGCTGTAAACTGCTGTCACTTTGCCATCTAAAGAGCTGTCTCCAGATGTCATGCTGTGTATGCTGTTTGCATCTTTTTCATGTCTCTTATCTTATCCATCCGAGGATGCCAAATAATTCTGATGACTAAGCCATCAGAGGTAGTAATGAGAAGATATCTCTCGGAAAACGGAGAAGATGAATTAGTCTAATCATCCAGTGTGCCAGGAATCAGGAATATCATTAAAATATTCTTAGCCCACTATTCATCCCAAGCAGTTACAAATATAGAACATGTAGGAGATGATTGAATCTTCTAAGATTCTTACAGTTAACTTCGAAGCTGTTAGACTTGCTGGAAAGGAGTTTGCAGTTTCTGTATATACTGTTTAGACTATTCTATTATTACATTCTGTTTTGACAGGGCTAGATAACTACTCAGTCTCGTAATATGCTGTGAAACAGCTTGAGTACTAAATCTATCAAACTCCTATTGAGCAGCATCTTTTCTACTCTAGTGGCCTACAAACAATTACTTTTCAAGCCTTTCTACATAAAAGAGATTGTATTGCCTTACTTTTGAGCAATTAAGGCAAATATTTATAAAATTGCAAAAGGATTTCCATATATCTAACCCATGACAAGAGGAAATAAGAAAAAATATAGAACTGTAATGCTACCATTTAGAGCCAATGCTTCACTCAATTGTTTTTACCTAAATACAAAAATTGGGTCATGCATGAACTGTTCTTTCTCCCTCCAAAGTTCTATTTTTTTACTTTCCTCAGTTTGTGAGTAGTGGCCATTAGTGTGCATAAAGAGGGGTCTCATCAAGTTAATTTATTGCTGCTGCTCTGGTATCCCTTCACATTAAACCCAAAAGCAAAGCTCAAATAATGGGACTTTTTATCCAGCACATAAAACATAAGTCATTACCCACATACAGTTTTAATGCAAAAAAAAAGTATAATTTATTACTCATCATTGAGAATTAGACAGTGTGATCATATTGGATAATACATTCATCATGGTTTCAAAGATATCTTATTCATCACATTGTGTTATCATACAACGTGTACATATCTGTAACAAAGTATTAACAACTTCCATAACAATGCATTTTGCAATTTTAATCCTGCTTCTTCAGGACCAAAGAACATGTCCTTGATGCTGTAAGCTCTTCTAACACAATGTTGTCTATACTTCAGTGATGTGAGATAAATGATCTATGAAAAATAACATAATTGCTATCCAATCTACATCAAATGTATGCAAATATTATGAATCAGCACAAGAGTTCTTGTTGCCATATCGATCTCACTTACACATGATGATCCGCATGTTTAGTAACAATCCTTTGGTTGCCCTTCCAAACTGTCCCTAGTCAGTGGGCCAAAATTTTATCTGTAGAAAGATCAAAAACCACAGGCCACCATAAGGAGAATAGTGTTAAACAGTTTATTGCGCCAACCAAAGAACAGTGGTCATATGTGGTGGGGCTTACTGGAAAAGAGGAGGGGCTATACTAGCTCTGTTACAGAGTAGAGCTGCTTTTCACAACCAATGTTCTTTGAAACGTTTGGGTTCTCTAGAGGTTGATAGGGGTCCCTTGAGTGACAAAGAAGTAGCAAATTGAGTTTGCCTGCATAGTTCCAGCAGCTACATCACTCAGCAGAGGCAGTGGCATGGCATCATTGGTGCCTCTCCTCTCAACTCAGCTAAACAGCCCTTGACACCATTTATCTTTTTAGCAGCTTGCATTCTTCTCAATAGCCACCAATGTATCAGGTTTTCTTTCTAAGGACCCCTAAAGTAGCAGCTCATTTTTGCTACGGACCAGCAATGTAATGGGAAACTACACTGACCACCAATATAAGAGGCATTCTTTTTGTAAATGATTATATTTATTTATTTTACCACATAAAAATACAGCACAATCAAACATTTTTTCAGTATCCAGGAGATCTTACAACCACTTCATAATTATAAAATAAACCTTTCTTCTATAATTTCATAATCTACTTAAAAGAGAACTCCCCTCTCCATTACCATAAGGTCTCATTGACATAAACTGAAAGGTACTATAAAACAAGAGGGAAGCTATCTTCAACTTCATTCAATAAAATATGCACAAAAAAAGGGTGGGTGAGCTGACGCCTGTGTATATTAGTTTTTATCCAAACCCGTTAGGTAGGCTCTCCTTCCACTTTTTCTTCTATTCTGGACTATTTTACAGTTTTGGATCCAACTATCCCGTGTGTCAAAAACTGGGGGTATCTATCCTGCATCTTGGCCCTCATTTCCTCCATTCACTGCAAAAAATACATCTATTCCATCCATTCCCATAATGTTGGTGGGTCTGTTGATTTCCAGTGGCATGGTATAACTGTTCTAGCAGTGCTTAGAGAAAAAAAAGGAGGCCTTTATTTGCTGCTGCTCCTATCCCAATTGGAAAAATAGAAAGTATTGCTAACTGAAGTGTTTGTTCCACTCTTGTTTTTGATATATGCTTTATAAATGTTTACTACCATTGTCCAAAAATGTTTAATCCGAGGGCACGCTCACTATATATTGTTATAGCGACTGTTGACACCTTC
The DNA here is from genome assembly GCF_000935625.1 of Nanorana parkeri. NCBI lineage: Eukaryota > Metazoa > Chordata > Amphibia > Anura > Dicroglossidae > Nanorana > Nanorana parkeri. Next base: position 112,764 of record NW_017308675.1, read on the forward strand.
ACTTTTTTCCCCCCAAAAGGAGGGGGAAAAAGTGCCTCCGTCTTATGGAGCAAATCCCGACGCCCGAGACATGCAGTTTCGGGCGCCGGGCGAGTAGTAGGAGCCACTGCTCGTTTAATACGAGTGATCTAACGAGATCACTCGTATTAAAGCCGAGCAGCGGCGGCGGCAATCGAGTTCAGCAGCAGGAGCCACTGCTCGTTTAATACGAGTGATCTAATGAGATCACTCGTATTAAAACCGAGCAGCGGCGACGATCAAGATAACCATAGAGCAGACGAAGAATAGACGTTCTTCGCCTGCTCTGTGTCATCACTGAGACCGTGGCGCTGTAATCACAGCGCCACCTGTCTCAGCGGTCACTAACTGCAGCTTCTGTGACAGCTTCTGTCATAGAAGCTGTCACAGAAGCTACAGTCTCGAGTGCTCCATAAGGCGCGCCGGACCTCCCTGCGTCCTATGGTCCGGTGCGTCTTAAGGACCGCAAAATACGGTAGCTATAATTTCGCGCTGAAGTTGCTAGAGGGCCAGACCATTATAAATATGGAAGCAGGTTGTTTACCACGACAGTAGAAGTGATTTTTTTTCTGAAGATATGGTTAAACAACGCGATTTAACAGCCTTTGAACGTGGGATGATTGTTGGCGCTCGGAGCCATGGAGCGAGTATCAGCAAAACAGCAGAATTCGTTAAATGTTCAAGAGCAGCTGTTGTTAAAGTGTTTAAAGACTGGACTGCCAGCCGAAAATCTGGATCTGAACGTGCGAATTGTGGCTGTCAGCGACTAGTCAATGTTAGGGCAGAACGGAGAGTGGCAAGACTGGTACAAGACAACAGAAGGGCAACAGTGCATCAAATGATCTCTGAACGCACTGTTCACTGTACACTGCATCGTAAGGGATATGGAAGCAGAAGGCCTGTTCGAACACCTTTGCGGTCTGCAGTTAACAAGATAGAACGTCTCCCATTCGCACAGGAACACAAGGATTGGACAGTCGAGCATTGGAAAAAAGACATGTGGTCCGATGAATCACATTTCCAGTTGCATCATGCAGATGGCAGAGTGAGAATTTTGGTGGAAATAGCATGAAAGCATGCACCCCACATGCATGAGTGTAACGGGGTGGTTGTATTTTATGGGTTGAATCACAGCTTCAGAGGGTATTTAATGCAATAGGGTTTTATTGGTAGTGGCTCTTTTTACAGTTTAAGTATGGAATCAACTGTATAACCGCATTTATATGATAGTTCACAATGAGGATAATTATCATCTGGTAGTGACACGTCCCGGAATTATTCTGAGTATAATGGTAGTTCACAGTATAAGCTTATGTTATGTCAGGTCTCTATAATAAGCTTTATATAATGGCAGTTCACATAATCATCAGGTTAGAATGGTATTATACTTGCAGTACGCTGAGTAGAGGTGTGTTGCTGCCACCCAGTGGCCTGGAACGGGAAGTGCGGGTATTCACTCAGCTTGCAGGAAACGTCAGCAGACTCACTCAGCAGGGCTGGACGGAAGCAGAGCCGTTCAGTGGCTGCACCCGCCGAGGAGGAGGGCCTCTGTCCGGCCCGATCGAGGGGAGCTGAGTTGGGGCTCTGTCCGGCCCAAAACAGGGATGGAGCTGGGGCACTATCCGGCCCAATAGTGGGTGAAGGTAGGGGCCCACGTCCGGCCCAATAGTGGCTGATGTAGGGGCACTCGTCCGGCCCAATACAGGTCTGCTGGAGGGGTTATACCTGGCGTCAGGCTCCAAGCACGAACGCCAGGTAATTGAATTTGCCGCTCTAAATAGGAAGGGGGGAGGAGTCGGGTGACGCTGCCGTTCATGACGTCACTCGAGCTCCGACATTGCCGCTGATGCTGGCCGGGAACCCTGCTCTGAGGTAGGGATGTTACAGGACCCCCCCCCTGAGGGACCCCTCCTGGGGGCCAGGGGACCAGGCCTGTCGGGGTTGCGAGAATGGAACATCCGGATAAGACGGGGAGCATGAACCTTGGAGGCGGGTTCCCAGGAATCATCTTGAGGACCGTAATTCTTCCAGCGGATCAGATATTGTAGGCGGTTTCTATTATGACGGGAGTCCAGGATCTGCCCTACATCGTATTCTTCCCGGCCATCTACCACAACTGGTGGTAGCGGAACTGGAACTCTACCAGGGAAGGTGTTGGGACGGTAGGGTTTGATCAGTGAGACGTGGAATGTCGGATGAATCCGTAAGGTTGAGGGCAACACCAGTCTCACAGCTGCCTGGTTGATCACCGAGTGGATGGGAAAGGGACCGATGAATAACCCACTAAACTTGCGTGATGGCGTCTGTAGGTTAAGATGTTTTGTGGACAACCATACTAGATCACCATTTTGGTATGAAGGTGGAGTTCTCCTATGATGGTCGTAGTAAGTCTTTTGCCTGCCCTGGGCTTTAGCGATGTTTTCACGAAGAAGAGGAAGAATATCTTTTAGGTTGTTGACGTAATCGTTAGCCGCAGGGTTGTTCGTAGGAATCTCCTGAGGGGAGAAAGAAGGATGGAACCCGTAGTTGGCATAGAATGGTGAACAACCCGTGGTGGCACTGGTATTGGTATTGTATGCGAACTCGGCTAGGGGAAGTAACTCATGCCAGTTGTTTTGTAGGTGAGTGCAATAACAACGGATATATTGTTCTAGACAGCGGTTTACACGTTCCGTTTGGCCGTTTGTTTGCGGATGGTAGGCTGAGGACAAACGATGGTCTATCTGGAGTTTGAGACAGAGAGCTCTCCAGAATCTGGAAATGAATTGCGATCCCCTGTCTGACACCATCCTAGAGGGGATGCCATGGAGTTTGAAAACATGCTGTGTCAGGATCTCGGCTGTCTCCTTGGCGGTTGGTAGTTTTGTGAGGGGCACAAAGTGTGCCATCTTAGTGAGATAGTCAACTGCGACTAAGATGGTGTTGTACCCCCCGGAGCGTGGTAATTCCACAATAAAATCAAGTGAAATGGCCTCCCAAGGTTTGTGAGGTATGGGAAGACTTGTGAGAAGACCGAAAGGTGGTTTGGACTCGTGTTTGGAACGAGCGCAAGTTTCACAGGACGTCACATACTCCCTTACAGTCTCTTCCATCTTTGGCCACCAGAAGTGCCGGCGAACGAGATCAAGGGTCCTGGTGATGCCGGGGTGTCCAGCTAGAGGAGCGTCATGGGTAAGTTGTAGAATCCGAAAAAAAAAAATGTAACGGGGTGGTTGTATTTTATGGGTTGAATCACAGCTTCAGAGGGTATTTAATGCAATAGGGTTTTATTGGTAGTGGCTCTTTTTACAGTTTAAGTATGGAATCAACTGTATAACCGCATTTATATGATAGTTCACAATGAGGATAATTATCACCTGGTAGTGACACGTCCCGGAATTATTCTGAGTATAATGGTAGTTCACAGTATAAGCTTATGTTATGTCAGGTCTCTATAATAAGCTTTATATAATGGCAGTTCACATAATCATCAGGTTAGAATGGTATTATACTTGCAGTACGCTGAGTAGAGGTGTGTTGCTGCCACCCAGTGGCCTGGAACGGGAAGTGCGGGTATTCACTCAGCTTGCAGGAAACGTCAGCAGACTCACTCAGCAGGGCTGGACGGAAGCAGAGCCGTTCAGTGGCTGCACCCGCCGAGGAGGAGGGCCTCTGTCCGGCCCAATCGAGGGGAGCTGAGTTGGGGCTCTGTCCGGCCCAAAACAGGGATGGAGCTGGGGCACTATCCGGCCCAATAGTGGGTGAAGGTAGGGGCCCACGTCCGGCCCAATAGTGGCTGATGTAGGGGCACTCGTCCGGCCCAATACAGGTCTGCTGGAGGGGTTATACCTGGCGTCAGGCTCCAAGCACGAACGCCAGGTAATTGAATTTGCCGCTCTAAATAGGAAGGGGGGAGGAGTCGGGTGACGCCGCCGTTCATGACGTCACTCGAGCTCCGACATTGCCGCTGATGCTGGCCGGGAACCCTGCTCTGAGGTAGGGATGTTACAATGAGTACAACCCTTCAAGCTGGTGGGGGCAGTGTTATGGTTTGGGGCATGTTTTCCTGGCATGATTTGGGCCCTTTAATTCGTGTGGAACAACGTGTAAATAGCACAACATACCAAAGTATCGTTGCTGATCAAGTTCATCCTATCATGTTGATGGCATATCCCAATGGAGATGGCTTCTTCCAACAAGACAATGCGCCATGCCACGGTGCTCGTATTGTGCAGGAGTGGTTTCAAGAACATGAGGGAGACTTTACCTTGCTTAGGTGGCCCCCACAATCACCAGATCTCAATCCAATTGAGCATTTGTGGGATGAAGTTGAAAGGGCCATCAGGCAGCTGGTTCCACAACCATCAAATCTCACAGAACTGGACAGTGCTATTCATCAGGCATGGTGTCAGATTCCTCGCATCACCTTTCAACATCTGGTGGAGTCAATGCTAAGTAGAATCGCCGCAGTATTGAAGGCAAAAGGTGGCCCAACTAAGTACTGATGGGGTGGTCATAATAATCTGGCCACTCAGTGCATATTAGATGCAGAAGGATATCCATTGTATATAGGCCGCCTATCAAACCATGTGTGTTTCAACTTCCCCCAATTCTGTAGCCTCTGATTTATACTTATTTATAATGGCTAATAGTTTAAATCATATAACACTTCCTTACTTGTTGAAAGAGATACCACCAGATATTTTATTGCTCTCGATTTCCAAACAAAGAGAAACATCCAAAGAAATTATCTAACTTCCTTATCTAGCATTGAGACATTAAATGCCTCAGTTGTGTTTGTATTAACTTTAAAAATACTCAATGCTACAAACCTAGAAAAGGCAGACATTAAGGCTGTAGGGGTCATTTAAGGCTCTGTAAAATATAGTAACACATCATCTGCATATAGACTCAATTTATTTCATAGTTCTTCAAACGTATACATAGGGCCACTGCCAAGTGCTTCATGGCCAATTTACATAGATACATATCTATTAGATATGGGGATAATTGGCACCTATGCAGGGTGCCATTCTTAATAACAATGAGATCTGGAAATTTCCCATACATTTTAATTCTAGCCATTGGTGCTTGATATAAAGCCTTCATTTTTGAAAAAAAGAACACTAGGGATACCAATCTGCTCAAGAGTTACCGATAGGAAACTCCATCCCAATCAGTCGAACGCCTTTTCGATGTGTCTACTGACAGCAGGCACGTTCGTACTCTAGTGTTCTGTTAAGTTCTTTACCATGTTATACCTTGCTTCACGATGTGGTACAAACCCTACCTGATCTAAGTGTATCAGTTGAGAGATATATTGTTCATAATCTTGGCATATATCTTTAAGTTTATATTTATCATTAGAAATCGGTCTGTGATTTGCACACAATGTGTTATCCTTATTTTCCTTAGGAATTACCGTTATATGTCTCCTGGCCCTGTCTCGGAAAGCAACAATTCTCTGATATGGAATTAAAGATATCCCTTAAAATAGGCACCAAAGAGTCCCTTAAAAGTTAATAGAATAAGCACGTGTGACCATCTGGACCTGGGCTCTTTCCTGAGGGTAAGGCACTAATAGTTCTAGATATCTCTTCCTCAGAGAGGCATTTTTTTATGACTACCAATGCTCTTGTTGGTGTGCAATAATGCTGGAGTGATGAGACTAAAGATTGATTGTAATAAATAAAGAATAAAATGTGTTTTATCTGTTGAAGTTAAGTGCATTAACTGTAAGCACCCAGTTTATGGCTTAGGCTTCCGCCTCTCCAATAAATTGCTCAACAGATATACTGGGTGTGTAGCTAGGAACACCTAGTACAAACCTTCTTCTCATTTAAAAATTAATTTTAAATATTAATTTGTTAGTGATACAGCCGAGGACTCTTCAGTGCTAACAATAAAAAATGAAATATATAATTATCTAACACTTATATTTATTGTGGAAAATAACTGGAAAAGGTGTTCATGGGTCAGTAGGTTAATGGGAAGTAAGCAGTGTGGGACAAAACAGGAAAATTGTATTTCATACTTACCGTAATTTTCCTTTCCTGTTCAGCTCCATGGCAGCACAAGGGTTATCCATTCGTATGCTGCCATGGAACTGACAGGAAAACAAGAATATTGTATTTCATACTTACCGTCATTTTCCTTTCCTGTCCAGCTCCATGGCAGCACACGAATGGATAACCCTTGTGCTGCCATGGAGCTGACAGGAAAGAGGGAGTAACTCTGAAAGCTGTGCAGTTAAGTTAGGGACTGTGCAGGCTCAGCAGTGTCAAGCACAGGAGGGAATCAGTTAAAGTGAAATTTAACCCTGTAATGTACTGTCCATTTGCTCCCCCACTGCCGCCGACATCTTCTCCCCAGCTTCTAAAAGGTTTGGTGTTTTCAGCCATCCTGATTGACTGGGCCAGTGATGACATCATTGGCATCACACAGTGATTGGTTGCTAGAATGCAGGTGGGTATCCACAAGCAATAATGATGTGTAGTCATTTGTAACTTAGGTACCAAAGACACCTGCCTCTTGCAAAGCCAAAGTTACATACATAGTTACATAGTATTTGAGGTTGAATAAAGACATTAGTCCATCAAGTCCAACCTATTAGGATCTCATTATCTACTTTACCGGAACACATAACACTTAACCACTTCAATAACACAAAATCAATGCTTTTACTCCTCCTCTCACCCAAACATTGAACACTTAACTCCCAGTGGAAGGCTCCCATGGTTAAAGCTGTCCGTTGCCACAATAGTTAAAAAGTACCCCAACACTAAAATGTCCCCTGCACTAAAGCATCCATCTAACAATTAACTCTACCTTCCCTGAACACCTAACACTTAACCACTCCAATAACCCTAAACCAATATCTTTTAACCCCTAATCCTACCCCAAGACTATACACCGAACCCTAACCTGACCATTGAACTTAACTTTCACCCTAATACTTAATTTAATGCTTAAAGAAAAATTCTCACCTCGTTTTATTTTTCACAACTCATGCCACCCCCAATTCCCACAGTGTATGTTGCTTTTCATCCCATCCCTCTGTGTGGAGAAGAAACTGAGATACAGATTTTGATAGTTCACTATGATGTTCTACAAAGGAGATGGACTCTTGATTGATTGCTCATTTCTATGGTAGTTTAATGCATTTGTATTTTAGAGTATGATTTTAGGGCTAAGGAACCATGATTCTGTAATACATGTAGAAAATCCTATTATTACCTACACAAGTAAACCTAGTATCATTAAAATTCAATGAAGGGAATTTATCAAAACTGCAGCAGCCAAAAACTGAAGCAGCTGTGCATGAAAACCAATCAGCTTCTCTCTTTCATTTTCAAATCTTAACTGGACAACCTAAAGATATAAGCTGATTGGTTGACATGCACAGCTGCTCCAGTTTTTGACTGCTCCAGTTTTGATAAATTCCCCCGCAATGTGTTATAATCACAGTTTCCTTTAAGCTCAGTAATATGGAAATACAAAAGTTAATGGTCAGGTAAATGCAACTGTACAAGCACATATAGATTTTATTTTGACACACAGATTCTATCATAAAATTCTTGCTGGGTATGTTGGCTGGTCGTTGTGTAAGATCAAATCTGAATGGTAGTAGTAAAAATTACCTGTTTCCACCTCAAAAAAACACATATATTTATATATATAT
>NW_017308675.1:120861-139440 GCF_000935625.1 Nanorana parkeri
ATATATATATATATATAAGTCAGCTCACTCTGAGTCATTCTCCAAAAGCAGTGTGCTCAAAGTGTTTAGTCAGCCTGACAGCTGACATTATCTCCCAGGTGACTTTTTCTGGTTTGACTACATATTGATGTTGATTCAAGGTAAGCTGATGTTCTTGCTGATGCCAGTCCTCTGTTGATTGCCCTTTTTTGTGTGGTGGTCAGTGGTAAATTACATGGGAATTTTTAATCTAATTATAAAGAGTGATTTATCCTCTTGTTGGTAATCACCTTACTGCAACTTTCAAAAAAGGTTTTCAAAGGAAAAGTCCACTGATTGCAGCAAGCAATAAACCACTATTATAACTAATGTGTATAACAATTTTGTCTTCCCTTACCTATTCCAAGCCAATCCATGAAAAATAATGTAAAAAAGCAAAGAAAATCTATTTAAAAAATAATAAATAAATACATTAGTAAAAATACAAATACCCCCCCCCTTCATAACAATTTCCAGGTCACAACAAATAGGAGGGATGTCCTGGGGGAAATTGACATTTATTGCATGATTATCGAAATTTTGCTTTAAGCGAGAAGCAATGTAATTCAGAATTCCAATGACCACAAACCTGTGAAAATGTCATAGTTGTATTATTCAGACTCTAGCTATTAAAGCCAAGGTCTGTCCATTCTTTACTCTGCATTGGGGTCAATATAAGTGTGTAAGGAATGAATGGGTGGGTTTAGCATTGACATCTTGATTCAAGTTGGAGTTTACATAAATGAGATTGCTCAGGAGGAGATCTGAAGGTATATATAAGCAGCATTAAGTGAATGTATTTTATTTTTAATATCTTTTACTCTTTACATAATACTGACAGTTGTATTTTAACTGTGCGTCAGGTAAACAGGTGAGGTGTGCAAATTAGCCCTTCGTCAGCATATGAAGCAGTTTATGTAAGTTGTAAATAAACATCCCATTCAAACGCCATTTGTATACCGCCTTTTGGCTTTTAAGTGATATGGCAGATTGTGTTGCCAATACGCATTTTTCATTGAATCATTAAGCTTTTAATGCAGAACCCATTCTATGTTGAAAAGCGTAAAGCTTGGTATTTGTTTAAAGTAAATTCACCAAACATTTATGCCAAAAACTAACTTTGAGCCTCTGCTTACAAAGTATATGTTGTGAGAAATGCAGGTATTTAACATATTACAAGATATGCAAGCAATGCAAACCTGTGTTTGTGCAAAGTCTGACCACTCTGTGCAGGGGATAGAACCAAGAGGTTAATAAATGGTCACACCCTATGGCCACTGATATATAACTGAAGTACAATTTAGAGGGAGGCAGCTATTGTGACTGTGTATGACTAGAACAGACATATTGGGGTTGATTTACCAAAGGATAGTAGGCTGTTCACGTTGCAATGGAATGTTCCCTTTGCTTAGTGAATATCTGCATCACCCAATAATGTGCAAGCATTTTTTTTTATTTTCCTTGCAAGTGATTGGGTCTTGCACCACACCACATTGACTAAGCTAAGGGGAAATTCTCTTGCAAATTGAATTTGCCTTTACTAAATCAACACCATAGGCTTAGTCTAGCAGGGTTGCTCAGAGTGAGAGAGAGGGAATTCACTATTATTGTTTTTTCTCAGAATATAAATGTGGGTGACCAAAAACCCTGGAAAAGATTTGTTATCCGCATAGTGGAACATGAAAGTTTCCACATCCATTTACTGTAAATAATTGTAAAGTAAGCAAAGATCTGGTGAATCTACAGATGGCCATTATTTAGTAACTAAAGTTGACTTCTAGGCAAGCAGTTAAATACACAAGGGGTCAAAACAGGAATAGAGAATTTTTAGTGTCTATTCTGATAGAAGACCAGCAAAAGGGATTTTGTGCGATTTTACTTATCACTAATAAACATTTTGTAACTCTATTTTTTGGTGAGGATGATCAAAATGCTATAAGATCATAATATGCTTTGGGTTTTCATAATTGTTGTAGCAAGCACTATTTAAAAAAGTGTTGAAAAATATATAAAACATTTTAAAACTACCATTTAAAACATAATTCTAACAATCACAGACAACAGCAGCCATGAGTTAGATTACAGGACACAAGTACCCATTTTATATGTATTATTTATGACAAGATGGACACAAAATTAAAGATGAGCTAATTAATCTTCAAAGTATGAGATTCCAACTAGATTAATTCCATTTACAGCCATTGGAGATTTATAGATGGGTTTTAATCTGCTGCCATCATTTTTCTTTTTTACTATTTTTCTTAACTTTTTTTAAAATGCGTTTTCCGCCCCCAAAAAATAGCCCAATGCTCATTTCAATTAACATTTCTATATAGAATTTATTGCACCTACATTATTATAAAATAGTTTATATAACAGCCAATTAAAAGCAATTTATGCCTTCTAATTAAAAGCAAAGCATTGCAGGTATTGATTGCTTTTAATTGGCTGTTATTCATATTATTTCATAATAATGTAAGTGCAATAAATTATATATAGAAAATATTTACTCATTGGAAATGAATTACTAAAATGAGATCCTGATTATAACTATAAACCTTATAGGATCAAAACCAATAATAACCTCAAATACCACAAATTCCTTCAGATATTCCAATCACACTTGAGGTGCAAGCCTTTACCCAATTAAAGCTTCAGAAGGCGCATTGCCTTATGGGGTGTTGCGCGGTCGAACAGGCTGCGAACATCCCACAAAGTTTGTACGTTCAGCGAACGCTCGAACTAGCGATGTTCGAGTCGAACTCATGTTCAACTCGAACATACAACCCATTCCTAGTTACCAATTTTATTTAGCTAGGTATCTCACAGACTAGTACTTATGCCCTCTACTACCTGCTTTTAGCAGGGACTCTTTGAGTCCTTCCTAATGCCATGTTTAATAAATACGCTGGTGGGGAGCACTGTTGATTGCTTAACCTAACATTATCCATTCCCTGTTAGGAGGCTAGTTCTCATATGATCTCCACCTTTCCTGATCATCTCCATCCAAACTCAGTCTCCTTCCTTACTTTTCACACCTTTTCCCTTTGTACACACTCTTCCCTCACAATTTTTTCTTCCTTTTCCTTATTTTTTGCTCCTACATATATCCTTGATTTTCTTCAAGCACTGTTCCCTATATCTTGAATATGTAAATATGTTCCACTGCCATCCTTACCATACAATAATTCTTGCCTGTTTGGACCTGCACTGCCTTATAGAATACTCACCAAGCTTTGTGGTATACTGAATAGACCATGACTTTAAGTTCTGATTTATGTTGAAACAACGCTTCATGATAAGTCTCCTTTACTGTTGTCACCTACATTGTACATTCTTCTTTTGTATCACTCCCATCCATACTCTTTCTTTTTAAGATAGATAAAACTAATAAAACTATATTGAACAAAAAAAAAGGAATAATTCAAAATGAACATAATAGTTGATAAATAATAATTTGATGGATTTCTAAGTCACTCCTGAGCTTTCTATTAAAAATTATTACAGTAGGAACAGATTTTAGGATCACGGTAGAATGGAAGAACAGTCTTGCTCCATTACTGTCATTTGTAATAGGTAAAAGGGTACCTAAAGTCAGAAAATATCTTTAAGTCCACATTTACCTAATACCATTCTCATAAAAAAAATAGCCATGAAATCCTTACTTTATTGATGACGTAGGCTCTCTTTGGGCCCAGGTGACTCTTACATCTTTCTGACTCTTCTTCTTACTCTGCTTCAGTTGAGGACAGTTTTTGTATAAGGCAGAGACACTGCTTGGCTAATAAGCAACAGCTCCACTTGCATGCTCATACGCTTTCATATATTTAAAAGAAAGCACCTCAATATGTTCAAAAAAATGAATGTACCTGAAATATTAACCATCAATGTTCATTCTTTTTCTGTAACAGGATAAAAAAAATTCCTAGGAGCTAACCGCATACATATATTTTCTGTTTTAATGGGTCCCTAAGAAATTATGTAAGAAAAAAAGAATCTCATTTCTTAGAAAAGAATTGTCCTTGAAAATAATGTAAATGCCTTCCAAGTAACCAACTAATTAGTGGAACCCATATACATATTAAATAACCATAACCTTCCTAATGACCTTCCTAATGTGATATTGTCTAGAAATAAAGTGAACCATGAAAAGGTTAATCATTACTTGACATACTAAGGATTTTCTCCCCAGTATGAAAACATTTAACTATAGTGACTAGAAGTGGAAAGTGACCAAAAAGAAACACAGACAGCAACAATAGGTAACATAGGTAACAGAAGGGACAATAGACTTGAGAGTCAATCAGACATGGATGGCAAAAAAAACAGTTTTGTCCAGAAAAATGAAGAAAGGTTACTATCTCTGCCAGGTATTTATTGCGTTGTGTTCTGATTGAAGAGATATTTCCTCAAATTATACACAGGTGATTAGTGTCAGGCAGAACAGGAAGTGATCAGAAATACCCTCACTGAGGTCCAATGGGTTTACTGCTGTTGTGTGTCTATATATTGCTTGTGAATTATTGAACTTTTGTCATACTGAGCCTGATGAAGGGGACTCTGCACAGCCCCGAACCGTCACTATCAATGTGGCAATATGCATCAATAACAGACCAGTTCTTCCGGTGTGCTGGTGACATTTTGCTTTTTTATTCAGCCCCTCATTGAGGACACAAGAATCAATTAACCATTATCTTCACAATATCCAAAACCAGAAAAAAAGGTGTGGCCACATTTGAGCTTCAGGGTAAGACTGCAAAGCTGTAAGTAAGAGAGTGGAAATTCACTCATATATAATGTTACGCAAGTCACTTGCTTGTCTCAGTTTTATTTTCTATAGACATCCATTCTATACATATTTTTGCTGAACATTGCTGAATGAAACAAGGAAAATCATTCCAAGTCTGTGTGATAAAGATACATGTGCATGAATATTTCATGCTTTGTCTCAGGGCTTTAACTCTGTGAAGTATTTTCTATTTCATATTAACTTTTGCTGAACGCTTGCCAAGCTCTCAATAGCACATATTGGTATACAGCACCTTAGGTGTTTTAATCTTTCACGAAGAGCTGTCAGGAAGTCAGAGCTAGTCTAAGAGTATAAAGAGAGCAACTGGATGCGTGATGCTGAACTAGAATCAATGAAAGCTTTAATGAACTAAGTTATATCACAAACAATTAAATATTGTCTGAATTTACTGACTCTTATATATGTTTGGAATAATTAATTTTTAATAATAGCAGCATTCCTTAAATTATTTTGTTCAGAAGTTAAGCTTTTTGCAAAAGAATGATTGCCCTTTTGCTTTAGGAGTAATTTACAGGCAAATATTCTAGTTAACATCGGAGATTTCTTTGATTTTACCTAGTGCAAATCACAAAGCAATTTGTATGGTAGGAATTAAGAAGGGCTTTTATACTAATGATTGTAATTGGCCTGAATTTTCAGATTGAAATACATATAATTAAGCAACCCGTGGATCACTTTTCTGCAGAATGAGATTTACTGTAACACATTCAGCACAATTAGTAATTAAATACGGTACATGAGGTTTAAGTGGATGGATTTGCATAAATAAGCTTAAGTCTGTACTTATTTTTAAACTTCCTGAATACAAAAGCATCTTTCCATCATCACTGGTCATGTATCCAGTCTTGGAATCTATGCTAGCAGTATCTAGTGTGATGATAAGTGCAAACTGGAGCAGAGTACTAGTCTGTAGGCATAAGACAGTGAGCCTGATTTACTGAATGAGAACAGAAGTTAGTGCAGTGAAGTGAAGTTATGTAAGTACAAATATACATTTTTGAAGGGGGATTTAAAGGTAGAGCTTTCTTGTTCATGACATAATGGGGCTGATTTACGAAGCCCAACACGCACACGCGCAGGCTGTGCGCGCGTTTTAATCCGCAAAAATGCATTTACCAAGCGAACACGCACATCATGGCGCGGTTTCACGCAAACTACCAATGATGGGATTTCCCCACAGTTTATTTAGATTTCCTCTCACCTTCTGTTATGTCTCCTCTGGGACAAGAAGTGTTGCCACTGGGGACAGCAAAAAAAGGGCTCTAACCCTTCTTAATCTGTCCAAAACCAGAAAGAATATTTTTGTCTGAATTTAACTTTTATATTGATCTGATTACCTAAAAATAAGTAGTCATCACATAAGGTCAACATTTAAGATATTGGCCACATTAGGTCATTATAGACCTAATTTGCTAAATTGGGGTGTGTAATCCAGTTATGCAATAGAATTGTGTGCTCAGTTCATCTACCCAATCATATGTTAGAAATTGTATGAAAAATCAGAATTTCCCTTGTACATGTCTACATGACTGAAATCAGCATATGGACACAGCTAGTTGGTTTAATTATTCAATAGTTTGTGAATAGTTACTTCACATATCCAGTCATATGTACATACAATATTTAATATGGAATTTCTTTACATGATTGGCTAATTGAAGTGAATATTCACATTATTTATTGTGTCAAGATTCTCAACACCTTTGATAAATCAGCCTCTATTTCTCATAATCTGAAATTCAATTGGCAAACAGCTTCATTGACCCAGGACAAGTAAGAAGTGAGTGAAATCAGAACTTCGGATGTGATTTAAACAGTACTGGGATAATTAGATTAGCATGGCAGAGTAAAGGTTGAAACCTCAGTTTGGTTTTATTACTGTCTTTTGCCCCAACTGGGAAGATACATCCTCTGTACCACTGATGCTTGTTACCAGGGCAGGAAGTGATGTAAACCCCACATTTGATCATTGTCTATGGAAAGTTGAGGTAAAAATAATTGGGGACATCTTTGTGTAATTTTCTTTCACTTTGGGGAAATTTCCTCCCATTTCAGTTGTGTTTCCTGGACAAGAAGTAAGCAAAAAAATGTTCCAATGAGCAAACAGACAGTAACAGTAACCTGGCAGAGGTTATTGATTGTTCCCTATTTTGTCCAAACAAATTATGTCTGGAATTACACTTTAACTCGGCTCTTCACAGACAGAAACAGGACCCTACAAAACAACTTATTCCAGTTCCAAGAAGCTATGGATACCCTCAAAAAACAAAAATTTTTCACCAACTTTGCTGGTTTTCCAACGGCAGATGAAAGGTTTATATTTAATTTAGCGTGACCACTAACACATTAAAAGTAGATTAATCAGTTGTCAGCACAAAACTCAGTCAATACTTGTTTTAATCCCGCTTGCATGATTCACATTTGTTATTTAGAAAAGAGCCAACAAAGTGCTATGATTGCAGTATAATTATTTTACCATTATGTGAAAGATCAGAATCTGATTATTCATTGCAAATTACATACAGGTGAAACTCGAATAATTAGAATATCGTGCAAAAGTAATTGCAGTAAGTGCTGCAAAAGGGGCCCAAACCAAGTACTGAGTACATATGCATGCTTGTACTTTTCAGAGGTCCAATATTGTTCTATGAACAATCCTTGTTTTATTGATTGCATGTAATAATCTACTTTTTTGAGGTTGTGGATTTGGGGTTCTTGGGGTTTTCATGAGCTGTAAACCATAATCATCACAATTATGACAAATCACGGCTTGAATTATCTTGCTTTGCATGTAATGAGTCTATCTCATATATTAGTTTGACCTTTTAAGTTGCATTAGTGAAATAAATGAACTTTGCACGATATTCTAATTATTCGAGTTTCACCTGTAGCTTTCCAAAAACACTGCTACTTTATATAAATATTAAAAACATAACATCCTGGGTTGTTTACAGTGCTAGCCTCATAAACAAATTAGCTTTGTAAATCTATCAATCTATCTATCTATCTATCTATCTATCTATCTATCTATATCTATCATCTACCTATATGTAATATGTTAGCCAACATCCAACATCTGGATCGTCTGAGTCGAACTCCTGCACTTCGGGTCGGCCGAACATGCAGAGCATGTTCGGCCGACCCGAAGCCACCCGATGTACGGCTGATTTCAGCCGATATGCATCTGTCATCAGCCGTACAAGCCTGAAGTGAATATATATATGAGTTAGAGCCTCACTATAGGCACAGAAAACAACAGTCGCCAGTGAAACAAGGGTGCAATGTATTTTACAAAGGCTATATACACTCTGTACATGAGCAAAACAGAATAAAACAAGAAAATTAAACCTTGACGGTGAGTGACTTACTAACATACAGGTTCCCTGAATTTGGCCAAAAGTTTGTGCAACTAAAACCTCTGTTTTTAACGCATACTGTTGACAGTGTAATTTGTTATGTTAGACAAGACACAGAGAGCGCCTCCATCGCATAAAAACTTTTTAATAAACGAATAAAAAGATGGTGTAAAGGTACTCACAAAGGACAAATAAAAACAGGCATAACGGTCAGAACGAAATGTGCATATCCACCGGCTGTTCGTCTTCCCTGGTAGTGAAGTGGTTTACGCGTTTCAGAGGTCACGCCTCCTTCCTCAGAACCAATTGGGAGTGTACCACTGACTCTCTGTTTATACATCAAGGCCTGTGATTAGGGCACCTGAGGATGGTCAGGGTACCATGTTTTTCCTCCCTGAATTACAGACCTGGAGAAAGCTACTGCTACCCAGGCACTTAACGCTCTGCAAAAAAAAAACTCTGGCTGCTAACCCATTGGATATACAATATATACTAGACATGTAAAGGCCCAGACACTTAGAGGGTTATTCACAAAGCTGCCGTAGGCAGCCAAGTGAATAACCGACCCGAAGTGAAGTGAGCCGAACGCTGTTCGGCTATTCACTTCAGGCGTGTACCGCTGATGACAGTTGCATATCGGCTGAAATCAGCCATAAATCGGGTGGCTTCGGGTCGGCCGAACATCCTCAGCATGTTCGGCCAACCCGAAGTGCAGAAGAAGTTCGACTCAGCCGATCCAACATCTGGATCGTCTGAGCTGAACCTCGGGCAGGCTACTTGCTGCTGTTCGGTCTATTCTCATAGATGCCGAACAGCAGTGAGTGAGTAGCCCAATGCCGCTGTCATTAAGATGAGAGCTTAGCAGAGTCGGCTTTCATATCACTGCCGGCTCTCCTAAGCTCTCGTCGTACAGACAGATGGGCATCCCTGGTTACCTGGTAACCAGGGAAGCCCATCTGTTATTACACACTGAGAACACGGCGGGCCGCTGTGATATCGGGTTCTCAGTGTGTAATGACAGTTGGGCGTCCTTGGTTACCTGGTAACCTGGTTACCTGGCTTATTTTAAAATTCTTCTATAAGCTTTGTAGCAATTAGGCTTAATATAAAACAAATACTGTGAAATGTCTTTATATTGAACTATACTATGCAGCGGTTTTACAGATTTTACAACATCGGACTATATACTGTATATTACAATTTGTCATGCAGGCTGCGGCTGAACTACAGATCCCAGCATGCCTGATATGACTAGTGCTGGGGGACATTACATGTGGCAATAAATATACTCATCCTGCGATAATCCAATTGATCTCTACAGCACAGCGATGTCTATTATTATAATGAAATCACACAAAAGGCTCCAGTATTTTCTTTATTGTATCTATTTCTCTTCTTTTCCTGTAACATTCCTCTCGTTGCTCTATTATGACATATTGATATCTATGTGGCAGTAGCACCCTACAAAAGCAGTTTTAGTTATAACAATGTAATAAAACATCTTAGAGGTAGTGTGGGAAAGGTCTCACAAACTGAGTTTACTCCAGGCACTGGGATGGGGCACTCAGCTCTGGTTGCAGAAACCTCAAGTCTGGGCACAGAGGAGAGTAAGTGCCAGAATGCAGTCCAGAGGTAATTGTAGTGTGTAGGGATGGTGTGCTCGTACTGCAAGTGTGCACACTGTGCCAGCCTAAGTGTGCACTGCCATAAAAGTGTGTGTAGGGAGGGTACAGTGCCAGTCCGATGGTGAAGTGCCATAGAAGTGTGCGCAGAGAGTGTGCAGTGCCAGTCTGAGGATGTTCTCCTATTAAAAAGGTTTACAGTGCCATCCAATTGTGTTTAAAAAAGGCGGAGTGCCCTAGAAGCTATGCTCCGCCCATCTGTCATTACACTGAGAACCCTATGTTCCGCCGGGTTCTGTGTGTAATCACAGATGGGCGTCCCTGGTTACATAGTAACCAGGGACGCCCATCTGTGATTACACACAGAACCCGACGGAGACGCTTTGATATCACTGCGGCTCCGTGTAATGACAGAACAGCATCCCTGGTTACCTGGTACCAGGAACGCTGATCTGTCTGCAAGTGGCCGAAGCCAGCCGTGAGATGACGGCTGGCTCCGCCTAGCTGTCAGAAGCCAGCTGTCGGCTGGCCCATGGCCGGCTGTTCGGCCAGCTTTGAATTTCACCTGGGCTCAGTCGAGCCGAAGCATATGCCTTCGGCTCGACTGATCCTCTCGGCCAACTTTGGGAGCTGTAGGGCCCAAATGAATAGTCCGTACAGCTGCTCCTGAGGTCCTGGGGCCGAAGCTAGCCGAAGGATCAGCCGAAGCTCGGCTAGATCCTTCAGCAGCTTTGTGAATAACCCCCTTAGTTTCATTTTGGATTCATTTGTTTTTTTGTTTTTTTTCGGATTTCAGATCCAAATTCAATTTGGTTCATTATTTGGAAATTTGATCGATTAGAATTTTTCGTTTCCGGTTCAGATCAATTAAAATGTATTTGAATGGAGTTTATTATGTTGTTAAATGTGTAAATTGAAAAAGAAACTGCCTGGGGTCCCTCCACAATTTTAGGGTACCCCATAGCAGAAGAAAAGCTTGGGGTCCCACCAAAATCCCTTACCAGACCCTTGATCCGAGCAGTGGCGTGGCAGAGCAGAAATAGGGGGGAACGATTGTGTGCCCCCCTGGGCTATACCAGGCCACATGTCCTCAACATGGGGAGCATGCTTCACCAGTGGGGGACCCCCAGGCAAAGCACATGTTGATGAGATAGTTGTGGGGTCTGCGGAGAGGGAGGCTTATCTGAATCTGGGTGCCCCCTTTGATAAAGCCCTCTGCTAGGCTACTGCTTGGATTAAGGGTCTGGTATGAATTTTGGGGACCCCACAATTTTGTTTGTCGATTTTCACTTTAACAACACAGTTTATTCTGACATGCATGACAATGACATATAAAGTGATGATACCATGCTTCTATGTTAATTCTGCCATTATGTTGTAGACATGTAAATTTCGTTTCATGCCAAATGGATATTTGTATGAATTTCATACATTTGTATGCATTGGGAGGCATCCAAATTTCTGAATTTGAACACGTTCGAATGCAAACGAATCAAAACGTTCCCTTGATGAAAATTCGGATCTGTCCACATTTCATTAAAAATGAAACTAAATCAGACATGTGACTGTTCTCTGGCTAATCAGATTTTTTTGTGGCTGTTGGGGGTTTTATTACAGGCACGGTCATGTGACTTTCAGTTGTGGATCATGCCGAACAATATTTCAGACGGATACAAAATCCGATTAGCTATCGCAGTGATCACAGTGCTGGGACCCCCTAATTTGCGGTTTAGAGTCTGCCACGGACACCAAGGAACAGGAACAGCATGGACCTAGCAACAGCAGTGACAACACGAGCGCTGGTCCCTGCATGGACCATCGCTCATTTTACCACATGACGGGATTATTCCGTCACCAGTCTTTAATGAACAGAAAGATTGTGACGGAATAAACCCATCATCGGTCAAGGAGGTGTTAAGATGTTACTGCACAGATAGACATTTTGTTGCATTTTTTTCTTCATTTTCTTGTCTCATAAATAGTTTGATAGTGTGTGTTACAGAACATTCTGCAATGCAGAACCCATGCAAATGTGCAAAATGCCATTCATTCTAAAGGTCTACAACAGGGCACCAGTGCAAAAATACCACACATCACATTTAAAAAAAATGCACATTGAATGAGCACAGTCGTATGAAGTACTACTTACCTATGTGCTGGAGTTCCTATGTACTAGAAACCATGCAAGTGTTAACATGACATAGTAAAAATGACTGAAATATTGCTTTTTGTGACATCATGCCAGTTAGTCTTATGTTATTCCTCGAGTGTGAGTGTTGTGTGTGTTTGTGTGTGTTTGTCTTTAGCTGTGTACACATGCATATTGTATGTGTGAACAATCATTCAAACAGGCATGTTTTCTTTAGGCTTGTTTTCTTTAAGTCTTCAAATAAGCATTCTTATTATTATATCTAATTATGTAACTTGCAAATATTTCATTACAGGTATTCACCAATGAGTTCATTACCACTTAAGCTCGGCAGGAGTGTGAAAGAAAAACAGGAGGTGGTTTTCAAATTAAGCTGTTCCATATGTTGTTACTTTACTTCAGAGATTCATCAGAGCAAGCAAATGCTGTATACTGGTTATATATCTGATACTGTTCCAACCTCAAAGAAAAAAATTATAATAGCATTATAAAATGAACTGGAAAAAAATAGATACATTTAGCTGGAAACCTGAACATATAACAACATATTTAGACATCAAATAACAAAGAATACAAGGTTCTGAAGAGGTGTATTGTTTTGCTCTAAGCAGTAGTCTATTTACTTTCTGCTAGAACAATATTTTCAAATCCAGATATTGTTGTCTAACAATGCATACATTTCAGACTTTCTGAAAGAAGTGCAGCTTTGTTAGTTATAACAAATTAGAAATACACTTTCATTATTCACCCATTATTCTATGAAGAGAGAGGGAACACATACACTCTTTGAGGTTAATAAGTAATAAAGAACAGTGATCCAGCACCTCATTTATCCTGCACTTCCTCCTATGTTCTCCTCATATAGGTACCTAACACCAACATGGTGATATGTCAGACCTTAAAGCTAATGCTCTTCCTTTCTTTATTGCACTGAAGTGAGTGCCATTTTCTAAAATAAATATAAGGATTATATTGTTGATCAGCTACTGATAAATGTAATTCCCTCTTTAAAGGTCCTCAGCAGGCAATGCTGTCCTTAATCAATTGATACTGCCTGAGCTCAGAACAAGCCACATGCGCCCTGATTGGTCTAGTACTTGACCCCTTTTTGCTTTTTTTGGAGCACTTGAAAGCGGTAAGGTATTTAATCTAATGAAAACAATTCAATCTATTTATGAAAAGGATAAACTGTATCTGCAAGGCCGCTAGCATATTTTTAGTAGCTGTAACGCCCTGGCTACAATACACGCAGTGTAACTGGTTAATGGATCTC
Organism: Nanorana parkeri; assembly: GCF_000935625.1. NCBI lineage: Eukaryota > Metazoa > Chordata > Amphibia > Anura > Dicroglossidae > Nanorana > Nanorana parkeri. Next base: position 134,090 of record NW_017308675.1, read on the forward strand.
AGCAATGGATAACAGAGAGGCTTCCTCAAGCTCTACTGGAGGTGTGGGAAATGTTTTTCCTAGGAGGTTATAACACTGAGAATAATGCAGAGTGTTCCTCAAGCTCTATTAGAGGTGCGGGAAATGTTTTCCCTACAAGTTCATAAAATACTGTGAATAATGCAGAGTGTTCCTCAAGCTCTATTAGAGGTGCGGGAAATGTTTTCCCTACAAGTTCATAAAATACTGTGAATAATGCAGAGTGTTCCTCAAGCTCTATTAGAGGTGCGGGAAATGTTTTCCCTACAAGTTCATAAAATACTGTGAATAATGCAGAGTGTTCCTCAAGCTCTATTAGAGGTGCGGGAAATGTTTTCCCTACAAGTTCATAAAATACTGTGAATAATGCAGAGTGTTCCTCAAGCTCTATTAGAGGTGCGGGAAATGTTTTCCCTACAAGTTCATAAAATACTGTGAATAATGCAGAGTGTTCCTCAAGCTCTATTAGAGGTGCGGGAAATGTTTTCCCTACAAGTTCATAAAATACTGTGAATAATGCAGAGTGTTCCTCAAGCTCTATTAGAGGTGCGGGAAATGTTTTCCCTACAAGTTCATAAAATACTGTGAATAATGCAGAGTGCCACAAGGTTTTTGGAAACCTCAGCTCTAAATAAAGGAGCACTTCCCTCACAGCAGACATTAACTACAAAATCAATTAGTAAGAGGCAAATGAGAATGGATACTTGCGGTTAGGAAGTGAGGTTTTGGAGCAGGAATCTGATGGAATCCTATGGTGGAGTGCTGTGAGGCAGTGACTGCAGCAAACATTCTGAAATGCAGATTCTTTGAGGAGGGTTCCTTCCACGTTCATGGCTCTGGGTACTCCTTGACAAGGTAAAGAAACTCCTACATGACATATGCCACACAATAATTGCCTATGGGCATGGTTCCCACCTGGGCGTTTTACAGCGCGTAGGAACGCGCTGAAAACTGCTCTACGCCCAAAGAAGTACAGGAGCTTCTTTGGGGCGTTTGTCCACGAGTTTCCATTGGTATTCCCGAGTGTGGATCGGGGTTAACAAAATTCATAGATGTTTAAAGGCACATTCATTATTGTTGCACTATTCTTCTAGAGTTCAATACAGATTGATTTTATTTTAACTAGAATTAAGCGCAGTGCAGATCTATTTGCATTTGTTTATGACAATGTAGTTCAGCTATTAATGCCAAAAAAACAGAAGATAGGCACAACTTTTGAACGGTATGGGCTGCCAGATCCTAGCACTAACTTCCTGATTGAGGCTTCAGCGGCATTATTGTAAAACTACAAAGTAAAACTGATCTGCAAATTGTAGGTTGCAAGTATAAGGCCTGGTTCACACCTGGGCGTTTTACAGCGCATTCCTACATGCTGTAAAACGCTCAACATGTGAAAACCAATGATTGCCTATGGGCATGGTTCCCACCTGGGCGTTTTACAGCGCGTAGGAACGCGCTGCAAAACGCCCTACGCCCAAAGATGTACAGGAGCTTCTTTGGGGCGTTTTGCCACACGTTGCCATTTGTATTCCTGAGTGTGGATCGGGGTTAACAAAGCGGTAAACCCGAGCCACACTCGGGAATACAGTGTACAGGTCTTACCTTGTCCGCGATCCCCGCTGTGTCTTCGGCGGCTGCCGACTTCCGGGTTCCGTCCCTTGCGAGCGGCCACGTCGCAGGGTGGCGGAGCCGGCGGGAAGTTTAAAAGTGAAACTAAAAAAAAATAGAGAAAATAAAGAAAAAAACAAAATAAATCATACCGCCAGTGAAACGCACGTTTCACTGAACGAAAAAACGCGAAAAAAACGAGCTGAAAAACGAGCATTAAAAAAACGCTCAGGTGTGAACCCAGCCTAATAAGAAATGCTCTTTCACTTGCTGCTGTAGCGATTTTGTGAGTTGCCACTACCAAGCAGGGTAGTCAGCTCATCCCTTTTTTAATACTAACATAGTAACATAGGAACAGAGTATGTAAGGTTGAATAAAGAACAAGGTCGATCTAGTTCAACCTATGTATGTGAGTGTGTGTGTGTGTGTGTGTGTGTGTGTATTTATCTTACTCTAACACTTCCTATATCCCTGTAGATTCTGTGAAAGAAGAAACTCATCCAGAAGTGGTAGGGAATTCCAAACTTTCACCACTCTTACAGTGGAATACTCCTTGCGAATTCTAAGATTGAACCTCCTCACTTCTAACCTCTTGTTGTGTCCCCTGGTTCTCAATGCAGTTTTGGGATTAAGCAATGTTTTCCTAATATTGGGGTCCCCATTGATGATTTTGAGGACTGCAATTAGGCCCCCTCTTAATCTCCTCTTTTCTAAGGTGAATAAGGTTAGATTTTTAATGCAGTCTTCATAACTCAGCCCTTCAACCCCATTAATTAATTTTGTAGCCCTTCTCGGAACTCTCTCTAGTTCCAGGATGTCCCTCCTAAGAGTCAACAACCAGAACTGTACTGCATATTCAAGATGGGGCCGAACCAATGATTTATAAAGTGGAAGTATTACTCTCTGATACCTTGAAACAATTCGTCTTTTAATACATAACAGTATCTGTTAGCTTTAGTAGCTTCTGCTTGGCATTGCTAACATTGCCAAATCTGTGGTCTATGAGGACCACCATGTCTTTTTCTATGTCTGACTTCCCTAAAGTAACAACCCCCCAAGTAGTGGTTTGTGCACATGTTCTTTACTCCCATGTGCATAACCTTACATTTTTCAACATTCAATCGCATTTGCCATCTTGTACCCCATGCCTCAATTTTGCTTAGGTCCCGTTGTAGTGTGAATATCTCTTGTTCAGAATTGACTGCTCTGCAGAGTTTAGTATCATCCGCAAACTGAGCTAGTTAGTCCCATCTCTGTCATTGATGAATAAGATGAACAGGATTGGTCCCAGGACTAAACCCTGCGGCACTCCACTTCCCACCCTTGCCCAATTAGAGAATGACCATTTATTATTACCCACTGGACTTGTTCTTGCAGCCAATTTTCCACCCATGTACATACAATTTCATCTAGACCTATAGACCTTAGTTTATGGGTTAAACGTTTGTGGGGTACTGTGTCAAATGCTCTAGCAAAGTCCAGATACACCACGTCTACTGGTATTTCTTTGTCTAATTTAATACTTACTTCCTCATAAAATGTTAATAGATTGGTCTGGCAAAAACGGTCCTTCATGAAACCATGTTGGTTACTACTTATACCAGTTTTATTTGTAAATTCCTGCATCTAGTCCCTTATCATGCCTTCGAATATTTTACATACTATTGATGTTAAGCTGACAGGCCTGTAGTTTCCCGATGCACTTCTTTTCCCATTTTTGAATATTGGTACTATATTTATTCTCCTCCCATCAGCCGGGACCATACCTGTCATTATACTGTCCATAAAAATGTTGTACAAGGGTTTGGTTATGACTTGACTAAGTACCTTTAGTACCCTTGGATGTAACCCGTCTGGTCCTGGCGATTTTGTTTACATGTAATCTTTCTAATCTCTGTATTACTCTGCTCTCCATTAGCCACAGAGATGTATTCAAACTGGTACTACTATGTCTGCAGCTGATAACCTGATCGATGCCCATGTCCGTCTCGTCTGTAAAGACAGAAGAAAAGAATGCATTTAACATGTTTGCTTTCTCACTGTCGCTGGTAGTTGACCTCCCCTCGTCATCATTTAAGGTGCCTATATGTTCCTTCCGTACCTTCTTACTATTTGTATCTAAAGAATTCCTAGGGGTTGTCTTTGCTTACTTTGCTTGCTTCTTTTTACTAATGCTATGTACTCCTCATATTCTACTTTTGCTGCCCTGATTGCTTTTTTACATTTTTGGTTGCATTCCTTGTAGTTTTTGAATGCCGATGCTGACCCTTCTGATTTATATTTTTTGAAGGCCTTATCCTTCTCTCTTATGTGTTGTTGTACCTTGCTTTTTAACCATCCTGGTTTAATTTTTGCTTTTCTGAATTTAGTTGTAAATGGAATGCACTTGCCAATTTTGTTATTCAAGATTTCCTTAAAATCTATTCAGGAAGACTTCATCACATTTCATGTCACATAGCAGGCCTCTTAGTTTGTTAAAGCTAGCTTTTCTAAACGTGAGTCTTCTTGTATTACCTACATGCCTGTGTTTACCTGAGTTTTACGTGAACATTATCATTCTGTGATCACTTTTCCCAAGCTTGTACCTGACTTCGAGATCTGAAATCAGCTCTGTGTTATTTGTAATGAATAAATCTAACAATGCATTTTCCCTCGTTGGGCTTTCCACCAATTGTCCCAAATGTAATTATCTCGGAGAGTGTTCAAGAAGTGACTGGCCCTTCTAGAGTTTGCTGTTTCATTTGTCCAATCTATATCAGGATAATTAACGTCACCCATTACGATGACATTTAAATAAAAAACTGTACAGCGCTAAAAAATCTCTCGGCAGGAGTTGCATGGAGAATATCATAAATAAAGTAAATGGTCCAAATACGGGTGAAACTCGAAAAATTAGAATATCGTGCAAAAGTGAATTTATTTCACTAATGCAACTTAGCCGTCTACCAGGAGATTTTGGAGCACTTCATGCTTTCTTCCGCAGATGAGCTCTATGGGGATGCTGACTTCATTTTCCAGCAGGACTTGGCACCTGCCCACACTGCCAAAAAATTTCTGAGATTGTGGATCTGGATTTTCATGAGCTGTAAGCCATAATCATCACAATTATGACAAATCACGGCTTGAACTATCTTGCTTTGCATGTAATAAGTCAATCTCATATATTAGTTTCACCTTTTAAGTTGCATTAGTGAAATAAATATACTTTTGCACGATATTATAATTTTTCGAGTTTCACCTGTATATATAAATAAAGATTATTATTACATAGTATTTATATAGCTCCAACAGTTTGCGCAGCGCTTTACAATATAAGGAAGACATTACAGTCACAGTACAAATCAAGACAAGATGGTAAGGAGTGCCCTGCCCCTGAGGGCTTACAATCTTACAAAAGAGGAGGGGGAAATGATACATGAGGAGGTAGCTGTGGTAGCTGTGGGAATTAATTATTTGAGAATGTGAAGGTTCAGTGGTTAGGTCGAGGTGGGATAGGCTTCCCTGAAGAGATGAATCTTTAGGGAACGCTTAAAGGCAGTCAAGGTGGGAGATAGACGGACAGGTTGGGGTAAAGAGTTCCAGAGGATGGGAGAGACTCAAGAGAAGTCCTGGAGGCGAGTATGGGAGGAGTGGACAAGGGAGCTGGAAAGCAGGAGGTCAATGGATGAGCGGAGGGGAGGGTTAGGGTGATACTTTGAGACAAGGTCTGAGATATATCCGGGGGC
>NW_017308675.1:143440-156565 GCF_000935625.1 Nanorana parkeri
GGGTCCAAGGACAGAGCCTTGGGGGACCCCTACAGAAAGAGGAAGAGGAGGGGAGGAGTTAGAATTGTAGGTGACACTGAAGGAGCGTGTAGATAAGTAGGATGAGAACCATGAGAGAGCAGAGTCTTGTAGGCCAAGCGAGTGGAGTTTTTTGAGGAGCAGCGGGTGGTCAACAGTGTCAAAAGCAGCAGAGAGGTCTAATAGCAAGAGTAAGGAATAGTGGCCGTTGTTTTTAGCGGTTATTAGGTTATTATATAAGATAAAGATCAAACAATGCCAATATCAAAATTAAATAGTCTTTCAAAAGACAGTCCGTTTCAAAACAGTGAAAATCAAAATACTTCTTCAAGTGAACAAAAAAAAGAAAGTATATGCCAAAATCAGAATCGTGTATTAAATAATTCCGTATTCTACTCAGTGATCTCCTCGTGCCAAATCCCCTGATGAATATGCACTCACCCCAACGCTGATTGTAAACTGACAGCCAGCTAGCGCTTTTAGGGGTCTATTCACTAAGCCGGCCTAGGCAGCCGAGTGAAAGACCAACCTGAAATCAAGTGAGCCGAACGCTGTTCGGCTATTCACTTCAGGCTGTTACAGTTGATTTCAGCCGTATATCGGCTGAAATCAGCCGTACGTCGGGTGGCTTCGGGTCGGCCGAACATGCTCAGCATGTTCGATTTTTTCTTTATTCTGACACGTAGCACTGTCAGAATAGAAAAAAAAAGTTTTGCCCATAGGATTGCATTGCTAGATTACTATTGGCTATTTCAATTTGCAATAGCCAATAGTAAACTAGCATTGCACCCGCCCTCTGCTGCAGTTCTCCATCAGGTCCATCAGCAGAGGGCGGGTCCATTCACTAAGGGGTTAAAATAAATTTAAATAAAAAGTCCAGACTTTTAGAAAAAAATCCTTTAATTAAGATAAAACACAACAAAGGCTTTTGACAAGTCCTTTATTGTTTAAAAAAATTGATCCACTGACATAATCCTAGGGTCAACCACGATGATGATGGCTCGACAAAATACATTTTTAAAAAAAAATAGAAATATTTTTTTTTTAAACCCACGCTCGCAGACCCGTCCGCTTGCTATGATCTCCCGCCGCAGAATGGCATTCTGACAGATGCCAGCAAAATATAAACAATTGGGTGGAGCTAGCGGTGACAGCTAGCTAGCTCTGCCCAACTGTTTACATCTGTCTGGCACCTGACAGGACTTCGCTGTGTGAGGCATGATTGGGCAAAGTCATCATCACTTTGCCCAATCATGGCTCTCACAGTGCACTGTGCTGTGATTGGATAAAGTCTTGCACCTGACCTGTGGTCAGATGCATTGCTTTACCCAAGCAGGGCTTCACAAGGCACTGTGTGGTGCGCAGTGCCTTGTGGGCTGCTCGGCGGGCAGACAGTCTGCCGAATGCCCTGATGGTTTGTGTGTTCACCGAACACATGAACTGCCGATGTTCAAGTCAAACTGTTGCTCGACTCGAACATCGAGACCATCCCTACTGATGACGTCCTGTACTTTGTCCATTGTTTCTTTGCCATTTATATGTATTGTTGTTTTCAATAAGCGTCTTTTATTTTTTAAACCTTCAGTTTTAGTTTCTGTCTGGTTTCTTCACTTCTGGTTTCTCCACTTTCACCAATACCTCTTTGTTTTGCAATACAGTCTTTTTAACCTTGGCCTGGGTTATAGAGAGGATTTCTAAAATGTCCTCTGTCATTTCTGTCTTGCGAGGGTTTTCTACTGCTGCATAAAGCAAACCTCTGGCTAACAATCCTCTGGAGTGCCCCCTGACACCTGGAAGCAGCCCAAAAGTGGACTGCTGGGCCAATGTTGCTACGGGCAATAGCAGGGACTTTCATATTGTCAACAGCAAGTTTAAGACTTTCGGCAATTTAGTGCACTTTACTCTCTCACAGGTGCACACAACCTATGTGCAGCACACAATGCATTGTCTCTTTGAGGGCTTCTTCCAGTTAACTCCTTCAGGTACATCACACCTGCAACACACAATATACTTTTTGTTTAAATGGTTCCTTTTTTCACAGAGCATAAGCAGTTTATCAGCGAAAACCTTTTTCTACCTGTAGAGAGGATCAGCAGACTCTACTTTGGCCCACTTCAAGCACCGTATATGAGCATTTAGCATCAAGATAACACACATCAGGTGTAAAATCAGTGAGGTCTGGTAACAGGACAAAGGGGTCTATTCACAAAGCTGCCGAGGGCAGCCGAGTGAATGACCGATCAGAAGTGAAGTGAGCCGAACACTGTTCGGCTATTCACTTCAGGCTGGTACGGCTGATTTCAGCTGTATATCGGCTGAAATCAGCCGTACATCGGCTTGCTTCGTGTGGATTCGGATCAGCCGAACATGCTCAGCATGTTCGGCTGACCCGAAGTGCAGAAGGAGTTCGACTCAGCCGATCCAACATCTGGATCGGCTGAGCCGAACCTCCGGCAGGCTTCTCACTGCTGTTCGGGCTATTCTGAAAGATCCCGAACAGCAGTGAGAGAATAGCCGAATGCCGCCGAGCGGCATTTGGCTCAGCTGTTCTGCTCGGTCCCTCAGAGGCACCGAGCAGAACAGAAAAAGAGTGAAAAAAGTAGAAAAAAGTTAATAGAAAACGATTGTGCAGAGCTAGCAGTGACAGCTAGCTCCGCCCAATAGTTTCCTATTGTCCGGCGGCTCTGCTGCTGTAAAAAAATAAAAATAAAAAAAATCCCCCGGGCGCTCTGGGAGCCCCCCGCTCCCGGCCGCCAAGAAGAGAAACCCGCTGTGTCTTTTTTTTCCTTTATTCTGACACGAGCATGTCAGAAAACAGAAAAAAAAAAGACGAATTCCCATTCAAAAGCATTGGGAGTTTACTATTGGCTATTTCAATTTGCAATAGCCAATAGTAAACTAGCATTGTACCCGCCCTCTGCTCATGGACCTGATGGGGAACTGAAAAAGAGGGCGGGTACAATGCTAGTTTACTATTGGCTATTGAAATTGAAATAGCCAATAGTAAACTCCCAATGCTTTTGAATGGGAATTTTTCTTTTTTTTCTCTATTCTGACATGCTCGTGTCAGAATAAAGAAAAAAGACAGAGCGGGGTTTCTCTCCTTGGCGGCCGGGAGCAGGAGACTCCCGGGGCGCCAGGGAGAGTTAGATGTTTGGAGATCAGTGTCCCTGGTTAGCAACCAGGGACGCTGATCTCTCTGAAAGTGGCCGGAGCCAGCCGTAAGATCACGGCTGGCTCCGCCCAGCTGTCAGAAGCAGGCTTTCAGCATGGCTCAGCGCTCGACTGAGCTGCTCGGCCGTGATCGGGAGCTGTACGGGCTATTGTGAATAGCCCGTACAGCATCCCCTCGGTTCTCCTGAACCGAAGGGGTCCTGGGGCCGAAGCCAGCCGAAGGATCGGCCGAAGCTACGGCCAGATCCTTCAGCAGCTTTGTGAATAGACCCCAAAGTTGGACTATAGTTGGAGGCTTTATCCAACCAAAAGCGCTACTAATCCACTGGGCTCCAGGACCCAGAGCAGAACCTAATAACTGTTGAGAAATAAAGTTTGTTTTCTGCATAGGCGACACAACGTTGGAGCCCCTCTTCCTGTATAGGTGAGAACCTAGGTGACACCAATATCATCCGCAACTCTGCCAGCTAGACTCACAGCTGAAACTGCATCCAAACTGCCCCTTCTCTCAGTGACATATCACTAGCCTAAGACAATATTTTGCCAAAGTTTGGTATCTTCAATACAAATATGTCATCATCAAGAGAAACCGAGTTTTGTACATGAGTAATGGTCAAGCCTCTAACATTCCAAAAAGAAAACAAATCATTTTAGACAACAGTAATGTAAAAGAAAAGTTGCTGGTGTGCCTTTTATGTGAACTAAAGCATGTTGGAAGCCTTTTAAATTTGTGCTGATGAATTATAAAACAAAAATAAAGAAGCAGTTTAAATTTATGTATAAACAACATATGGAAAGTAAAAAGAAGATATAATATTCATATACTGTATATACTAGAGAAGGTAAGAAATTAAAAATCACTGTACTGATATAGAAATAGGGAAAGCAAATACCAAACCTAATCTTTTGTCTTTAACAGAAGAAAATGTATATTGTGCATCATGTAACCTTCTTACATGAAGAACAACCAAGGCTTAGAGCTGTCCTTTCTTGTGTTATCAGATGAAATAGGGATTTACAATTGTTTTCAAATTATGCTCTGCACTGAAGTAAAGACAGCTCTATCCATAAGACGTTGTGCTACCATTTTCATGACCCAAAGCTATATTTCACATATTCAAAATGATTCATCAAAAATGTTTTGCTGAAGTCTGCAAGTTCTGGGATTCAGTAATGACTGTGAGAATAATATTGTATTTTAAATTAACTTATATCTTAGGAGAAATCAGGTTTGCTATGTATTGTCAGCTTAAAATGGACCTATGCACCAGCAGTGGCGGACCTAAGGAACAAAGGGCCATGGTGCAAGATTTTTTTTTGGGCCCCCCCCCCCCCAAAAAAAAGGAGGAAAGAAAGCACGGATGCGCCAATGTATAAGCAGAAAAATGGCACTTTCGGCATTTAGCCAAAAGTGCCATTTCCGGCCAATATCTTTTGGCGGCATATATATCGGTGCAGCCCTAATATTTACAGCAATGCAGAATGTGTTTTCTGTTTGCTGGGTCCTCAAACGCACCGCCTGCGGTAGTTCCGCCACTGCTATGCATATACACATATGTTAATTAAAAGGTATGTTAACGGTATGTTAACAGTCTTATTGGGATAGATAAATTAGCAGCAACAGAGTGCTCTTATATCTTTATTGGAAAATAGGTGATATGTATTTTTGTTAGTACTCCTTTTATGTGTGAAGTCCTAAGTATCATGTGAAAAAGGATGTGAAATCAGTTCATCACAAGACCATGTTACTAGGCATTCAAACATGTAGCCAGCAAAGGAAAGTGCCTGGAGAAGTATTTTTTTCAATGAAATGTAAGTATTTATGTCCTTCTGCTACTCTTTATGCATCCATTTCAGCAAGACTGTTAACTTGGCCTTATATTAGCATTTGAGTAGGTCCATTTTAAATGAACCTCTTAGGATAGAAACATAGGAACTGCTGTCATTGGTCACTAGAAATGCAACAGCTGCTTGCCCGTCAGTTACCTGGCCTCACATGCAGTTTCCCTGTCTGTGAACCCAGTGAACCTAGCGTTACTTTATTAGAGTGTTCAGTGTGAGAAATTAGGCAGTTGAAAGGCAGAAAATGTCCCTGAAATATCAGCTAAAGAATCCGACTCAGATAAAGTAAGTAAAGCTAAATAAAAGGGGAAAACAAAACCTTACAAAGTAAGCCTGTACAATTACCATAATTAAAGACTAAAAGTTCCTTTTACCACATAAGTTTAAATGTAATAGGTTCTCTTCAGGCTTCTATTAGCAGTGGCCTGATGGCTAGAAGGTCTTGCAAATGCATAGAAAGGCCTGCTAACTGCACCAGACTGGTATAAAGTGACAGCCATCTTTTAAAAATGCATAGCCATTAGTGTAATATATAAAAAACACAAGTGTAAGGAGCGCTACTACCTAGAATGCAGGGGCGGACTGGGCCGGGGGGCAGGGTGGCAATTGCCCCCCGGGCCTCTCTGAAGCCACCTCGAATGGGCCCTTGACCCCCGCTGCCATGTGACAGTTTGATATCTGATGGTTGATAAGGAACAAATGGTATGACTTACAGTTAGGAGGCAGCTGGTGTGTCAGAAGCTGGTGTGTCAATGGTGGTAAGACAGTGACAGGTGCCTGGGGGGAGTCCGAAAAAGGATGAAAGATTGAATGATGTGAAAGCACTGTGGAGATCCCTAGCAGCACATGCGCACGGCTGGCCATTAGTGTAAGAAGCCCATCCCATTTACACTATATGGCCTAAAGTTTCTGGACAAGGGACCATCACACACCCTTTGCAAAATGTTCTGCACTTCATTCACATATCATGAACACAGAATGCTGTGCTACTTTGTGTGGTACTTTGGGGAAAGCATTTAGATTAATGATCTTTTTGAGAACCAAGGATCGCTTTAAAGTGACACTAAACTCAGGAGTTTATCACTCAGCTGTAGATCCTCAAATCATATCTGAATTGGTGATGACACTGTCCTTCCTTTGGTCCCTCTGTGTGTGTTGTAAAGTTGCTACTGCTCCAAGCTCAGTCCCGTGATGAACTACAATCTCAATACAAATTAGTAAACTAAACGTGAGATTGTAGTCCATCACAGGAGTGATCTTGGAGCTGTGGCTACTTTACAACACAAACAGGGACCAAAAATAGCCACCCTTCAGAAGGAAGGACAGTGTCAGCACCAATTCAGAGATGATTTGAAGATCTACACCCAAGTAATACACAAATAATATATAGTTGTATTAATAATTAGGGTATGCATTGTTAAGTCTTAACTCCTGAGTTTAGTGTCACTTATAATAATTCATGCCTTTAGTTTCCAGTAGAGGTTGTAAATATCACTTGGTGTTTTCAGCTAGGCCCTCCAGGTGTCTTTATTTACATTAATAAACTTTAAATTAACAATTCATTTTACTTTAAATATTATTAGAAAGTTTACAAGTTTATAACCTGATGTTTATATCAGTTTTAAAAACGAATTTACAAATTAAATGTGATATTAACTGCATTACATGTCATACATTTTGTAATTTATATTAGGACTTTTAATAATATTTGTTTCTTTATAACTGATAAAAACCATTGGAAATAATCATCGGTGGATAATTAAAGGCATCACCATTATCACAAATTGAGCATTTCTTTATACACATTTCAGTGGACTGCACTGCTTACACTTTGTATGAAGTTTTGTAATTCTCCACATTTATTGTTTTTTGGGGGGTTTACATTCATGCACTGTTTAAGGACTGTGTTATTACGTGAGTGTACTCTGTTTAATTTATTAAATTTAGCACTTTGTATAATTATTACCAATATTTTATACTTACCTAAATATTTTTTTCAGAACTGAACATAAACGTATAAAGAAATGATTTAAAAACAGTAAATAAACAGTAAAAGTACATATTCTACTTAGCATATAATAATATACATGTACAATACATGTTAGATATTAACCTTGCTGTGATTACATATTAAGAATTTAATTTAAAATGAAATTTGCTATATATATATTCCTTCTTTACTTTTCCTTTTTATTTTTATAAAAGTGTAGATTAAAATATTGTAAATAAATAACATATAGATTTGTTAAGGAAGCCTTGCCAGTAATGAGGGGATAAATATCTGTCTCCCTCAAAAATAATAGCACCGGCATCCACCCTGTAGCAATAATTAGGGAAATTATTAAAGAAATGTTACAAACAATGGCAGGAGCTCTCACAATAAACCATAGCAGCTAATTCCAGTTATGTATATTTCATTGTCTTAAGTGATAATATTTCTAAAATATTTTAGTGAGCCATAATTCATGTGTACAATGTCTTCCAACAATATATTCATTTGTGATGGATTTTCATAATCTATACATCGTAATAATCTTTGCAAGTTCCAGGGATGTGCTTTGACATATTTTAGAGGATAATTGCAATTTCATTAAATTTCAGCTATCAAATACCATCAAATACAATTACATTTACTTCAATAATAAGATAGATAGAACACTTTATGTGTGTTTTGCCATAGTGCATTAAATATCCATTGACTTTTAGAATGTTTATCTATATATGTTTAGTTCATATAGACCAGCTTGTAGGCAGTTTATGAAGCTGTCATTTTGAATGATACAACACAGTCAAAAAATAATCATTTTTTATTTTCAAGCAATGCTATAGATAATACAAGATTTCCAGAAGCAATGCTGTCTTCAGGCAAAATCTTGAAATATGGGACTGGTCATATACGTTTTCCAACACTAGTGATATTGATGTGTCGGTGCAAGGTGTCACCTAAAGGAGACATTTAACCAAGGATTTTTCATGCAGTAAGAATTGGTCAACAACATGTGTAAAGCTACTCTTTCACTTAAAGACCAAGGTGTTAAAGGCCAGTATTCAATACTGCAGTACTTTGACTGACATTTATTCCATCATACAACGTTGTACGGAAATGAATTTTATACCATTATATGAGGGCATATAGAGCTTATTTTTGGTGGTATCTAATCACCACTGGAGTTTTTATTTTTTTCTATATAGCAAAAAAAGTACAATGAATTTTGAAAACAACCCTGTTTCCCTATGAAATATAATGAAACATTTATTATCACCCCAATTTTTTGGTAAAATATATAAGATGGGGTCACGTCGGGTAAACAGACACCAAACATGTCAAGTCTTAAAATTGCGCGTGCCCGCAAAATCGCACCAAACGATCACACCCAAAATTGGTCATAGGCGACACTTTAAAAGATTTTACCGCTCATCAGTTTATTGTTGTCTTAATGGCCCTAAAATTATTGCTCTCACTCCGACGTTTGCTTTGATATATGACATGTGCGGCACAATAGGCGTAATCGTCATTTTCGCAAGTAGGCGCCCCCAAGGCATGTTTGTGTGTGTATGTGGGGGGGCGGGGAACTTGAAACATTTTTTATATCTATTTCTTTTTTTACAATTAACTTTATTGCTATCACATAGGGGGCTAAATAGCCCCCTATGTAATAGCCAATTTACATGACAAGTCCTCTTTATAGAGACATCAGGGGTCTCCAAGACCCCTAATGTCACCTAGGGACCCCAAGAGAAGCTGATGAAGCAGAGATCTGCTTCACTAGCTTCTCCCCAGCTTCTGTAGCTGGGAATGACAGCTGAATGTGGAAGTGATGTAATATACATCACTTCCTGCATTCAGGGATCGGAGAGGAGTTCAGAGGGAGCTCCTGCACTGATCTCCCTTTGATCTCATGTCACAGCTGCTAAGACACCGTCGTGTCGGTCCCGGGCACATCGGGCATAGCGGGTCACGGGACCGGCGACAGCGGCGATGGTGGTGACTGTGGGACACACACCCGCACCGAATACAAGCGATCAGGCATCTCTACAAACGCCAGATCACTTGTATGTAAACAGCCATCGCTGTAGCAATAGCCCTCGATATACTGAGCTTTGGGTCACGGAAGGAGGTTAGTATATGTCCTCCCGTGACCCTAAAGAGAAATTTGGGGAAAAACACTTACCCCATAGTTCTCTTTTAACAACATCATCATTAAAATAGAAAAATACATCATACCACCCTGTATGTTAGGAGTATTATTAGACAATCTGGTCTGTTTTTTTTAATAGGAGGGAAAATGTGCCACATATACTGTTTATATTTGTTATATTTTGTATGAAATAAAGTATTATTTTAATTATGAGACAGCTCTGAAGTAGTGTCTGATTTGGTTATTTCAAAATGTAGAGAAATCATCCTATCAATTTTACACAGTTGAGATATGCGATAGATAGATAGATAGATAGATAGATAGATAGATAGATAGATAGATAGATAGATAGATACATAGATGGATAGATAGATGGTATTTAAGATGTATTTAAGTCAACCTGCTTTCTGTTCTTCTTAGAGGACACGGATATAAGATATTTATATTCTCTATGTTCTAATAATTATTTAAATACTTACATTTAAATACGTAATTCTTAAATATCAACTGAATATGTGAATTTTATCTCAAATATCTTTGAATGTATTATCTACTCTTAGTTAGAATTATAAAAGTCTCATACAGACAAAACTTTTGCAAAAAAAATCTTTGTCAAGCATGCCTGAATAAAAATATTTTAAATAAGGAAATATTATTTAAAAAACATTCTTTCTTATTTTCAGCCCCTCTGCCTTGCTTATATTTTAAAAACTAAATTGTTTTGCTTTGGTGCTATTAGACTCTGTAAAAAAAAGTCTTAAAAAAGTTTATATCAAAAATGTCTGTGAAGGTTCTCTTTCTTCCGTGTCCATACACAAACAGACATATATTTTGTATATACATACATAGAAACACATATGTACAATATATATTCTCTCTATATACATACACACACATTCTGACAGCGGCGGGTGTGCAACTGTCAGACAACCCGAACAGTGAGGGCAGCCCTGATTGGCTGTCATCACTGTTCACCCAAAAAATTTCTGACTGGCTTCTTCCAATTTCTGGTGGAAGGATTCCAGACAAACAGGCCACCCAATGAAAGAATTTCACGCAATGTATGGCTAGCTTAAGGTGTTCAGTATGACATTGAGCTGTATTTTTTTATAAAAGGTTTGCCTGGCATATAGCCAGGCAAATGTCATTCACACACACTAGCTCCCCTAGATTGTGCTGACAATTCTAGTATTCCTATAAATGTTATAAATTAACACTCAGGGGTTGATTTACTAAAGGCAAATAGGCTGTTTACTTCACAAGGCAATTTACACTTTGCAGGGGAATTTTTCTGTAGCTTAGTGAATAAGGGGAAATTCTGCTGACTTCCATCAACTAGTCACGAACCAGTAGAATAATAGAACCATTAGTGCTTGCTGCTCACTATTATTGGTGTGAAGTGCTTCATTTGTTTTTTTTATATATGCAAAAATACAGGTTTTTTTTGCAAAGTGAAATATAACCACATTCACCAAGCTAAGGGAAACTTCCATTGCAATGTGCAAATTCCCGTGCAAAGTGAACAGCCTATTTGCCTTTAGTAAATCAACCTTATAGCGTCAGTGTTGTGGGTTATAACCACAGAAAAAGAGGTATTACTAGGGTTCACAGCTGTGCCAAAAAAATACAGATTTATGGATCTGTGAATGTGCTCTAATGGGTTAATAGATTGCCCTCTCGTGGCAATGACTATACTTTTTGCCAAATGAATTATTGATCTAATTTTACTTTTTGAAGAAAGATGCATTACAACATTTGAGAGCATTAGTTGTAAGGAAATGTGCTACATTGCACTGCAAAAACTGCAACTTGGATGTGATTGTGACTCCTCCCATTTTCTCTATCTATTGTTTGGACATTTCTCCTCCCTTTGCCCCCTCCTCTGCCCCTGTCCTTGTGGGCTTTGTGCAGAGGAGTATATGGTTTTTTCCCCCAGCAATTGTGATACCTCTCATCTCCTGACAAAATTAACCTTGATCCATGAAGTGTGTAGAGATTATGGCCTCTCCATCTCCTCCAGGAAACCTTGAAGAGAAAAAGCTATGCATGCATATGCGATAGTACTCGTAGATAATCACCTCAAATTACATTCTGAGAAGGTTTACTAGATGGGGTATAGGCCTGAGAGGTGGATTTACCATGGGTTGTAACACTCTATATGGTCTAATATAACTGTTTTGTTGTATTACTAAAATTGTTTCTTTTATATATTTATGCTGCCTATTATATATGCACACTGCATAAAGTACCAATAAAGTCCCAAACTAAGGTTGCTCTATATATTGTCTAGTTAATATGGGATGTGGGTACACAGCTGAAGCTCAAGACTCAATACACTACATATGGTTTTGTAGTGCAAAGAAACTTTTAGTTACCAAACTAAAAGTTGCTTTAAAAGCTGTACCCGTAAAGCAGAATGTAAATACTACCTTTCCTGCCATACACACTGACAAATGCCACTCCACTGAAAATGAATCACCAAGAGAAAATTCCATATGAAACTTACACTTCAGGGGTGTCAATTTCCCATGTTCCACATAGCTCTCAGTGGTTCCTCCTGCTGACCCCTACTACTGTAACCTGAAGTGATGTAGGGGTTGGCAGGAGAAACCACTAAGTGCACTGGACACTCCCAGAATTGTCAGAATGAACTTCACCCGGCAATTCCCCTTTAATGGAGTGGTGTTCAGTGGCATGGGTGGCAGGAGAGCTGAGTATATGTTTTCTGCTTTTCAGGTACAGTCTTTGAAGGGATGTTTACATTGGTAAAGGGTTGCTTTAAATTTTATGTCATTATTACTATTTTCTGCCTCCCTACCATGTTGAGGATTATGACTGTGCTAATACTTTTATTTTGCCAAATGTCAATGTACACAATGTTCATAGCAAAACACAGTTTCACCTGTGCATCTATTTTGGGAGAATTTTCTTTCTTAAAAAATGTAACCTTTAATTGTGTAGTCCTAACCATGAAAAATAAGGAAAATATGTGCAAAACCAACACACAACCCCTTTTAATTATATCTTGCAAGGAGCTTAATGATAAAAATGCCTTCATTTGTTATGTTGCATTCATTGTGATGCCCCAATTATTGGTGCTGAAATAAACAAATAAAAAAATAACAGCCACTTTTTATCATTTGTAACAAAATTACTAAAATGTAAAAACCCTCAGTAGATAAAAATATTTTTTTTTAAATGGAACTTGTTGGGATACATATTTGAGAGCTGCCATTGCTGAATGGGATTTAAGGTTGCAGCCTCCATGGCTTCATCCTGATCTTGAATTCACTACCTAGTGAATTAATGACCTAGAAGCATGCAGGAAGGAAATTCAGACATTTGAGATGTGACTAGCTACATGCTTGTTGCAGGTTACTGAATCACTAGATCCTGAAGCAAGCATCAGGAAGACAGATCTTCACAGACATGAGTCTGTGAATCCTTTTCAGCAATGGAAAATTCTATAATTTTATCCTAGGGGCTTAATCACACGGACATGCTCAGCCATACAACACGACTATCTGTGTAGCCACCTGTACAACTTAATGACAAGACAAGGCTGCACATGACTACTGTGCATGCCGACCTGAACCTGCACATTCATACAGGTACAGATGTACTTCCTTGGATGAACACTGTCTGCGTCCAAGGGAGTGCGTCTGTACCTTTACAGATGTGCAAGTTTGGGTCGGCGTGTAGCCATGTGCAGCTGCATCTTGTCATTGAGGTATATGGGCGACTGCATGAGGCTACAAGCACCAGCGGTCCCTCCTGGGTGAAGGCTTCTGCACAGATGTGCATGCTGTATGGCTGTGCACATCCATGTGAATGAGCCCTAACAGGTTTCAAGCATTGCATAAACTGTGTATATTGCCTGATATCAACAATGCTATTAACAAGGAATCATAAGACTATGGGGTTGATTTACTAACCTCACAAACACGCCACA
>NW_017308676.1:0-1621 GCF_000935625.1 Nanorana parkeri
AAGGCCTCTGAGAAGTGGGTCCCCAAGATCTCCTGAAAGGATTTGTAATATAATAGGGTTAGCCCGTCTGGTCCCGGTGCCTTCCCAGGTTTCATAGTTTTCAGGGCCGCTTCAAATTCCCCTACCGAGATAGGGACCTCCATACCCAGCGCAACCGACTCGGGCAGGCGAGGCATGCCCGAGCTAGTCAGGTATGCTCGGATCGCCCGCTTCCTTTCCGGGGACCCCGACGGTCCAGCGCCCCGATGTAAATTATAGAGGGCAGAATAGAACGCGTGGAATTGTCGGGCTATGTCTTTGGATCTAGAGACTAATGTACCCTCCGGTGAACGAATGGATGGTATGTACGTACGGGATCTGACATCTCTCAGGGCACGTGCCAAGAGCTTCCCAGGCTTATTCCCGAATTCATAGTACGTGCGTCGCGCTCTTCCCAACTGGGCCCGCACCCCCTCCAGCAGGAGGTCCCTAAGTTCTGTCCGAGTCTGTGTCAGGGCGGTCAGCGTGCCCTCGTCTAAGGCAGCCCTGTGACGTAACTCCAAATCCCTCAACTGGGCATATAAGGCGTCAATTCTTTGCAGCCGCTGCCTCTTCCTCCGGGCACCTATTTTGATCAGCACCCCACGCATAACACACTTGTGGGCTTCCCATAGGGTAAGCGGATCCTGCTCAGGGGAGGCATTGTCCCTAAAGTAGAGTGCCATCTCTGATTTAAGGTCGGCCAGGATATCGTCATCTTGCAATAGGGATTCGTTCAGCCGCCACGTGAACGGCGAGCGAGTACCCTCCCCCACAAGTATGCTCATGTGTACTGGGGAATGGTCAGATAGTGCCGAGGTACCTATGGATGTGCTGGAGAGAAGGGGCAGCGCTGCGTGTTGGAGCAAAAAGAAGTCTATGCGGGAATAGGATTGGTGTGGGGCTGACATATGTGTGTAATCTCTGCCCGTGGGATCGTTAATGCGCCAGGGATCAACAAGTTGGAGTTCAAACAATGACCGTTTGACTCTCTTCCGTTGGGCGTGTGAGATCTGTGAAATTCCCCTCGTGGAGTCCAGCGTGGGGTCTAGCACCATATTAAAATCTCCCCCTATTATCCATAGACCCTCCGCAAACATCTCCACCTGCTCCCAGAAGGAGTCCAGGAACGTCACCTGTCCAGTGTTCGGGACATATACTGTGGCCAAGGTCACCCTATGGCCATGAAGGTCTCCCTTAACTAGCAACATGCGCCCCTCCGGGTCTGCATATGTGTCTATATGTTTCCATGGCAAGGATTTGGCTAGAATAATGCTCACCCCTTTTGATTTAGAGTCCCGGGACAGGGCATGATAAGACGTGGAATATCGGTGATTCCCTAGTTTGGGGATATGCGCAACCTTGAAATGGGTCTCCTGTAGGAATGCTACATGTGACCTCTGTCTCCACAATTCGTTCAGCAAATTTGATCTCTTTGCGGGGACATGGAGCCCCCTAACATTAAAGGAGGTGACATTGACAATCGGCATGATGTGTGGTTTAACTCACCGCTCCTGTAGTTATCCTTCTGGTGGGCCCGCAGGGACCTCCCCAGGTCAGTCCAGCTGGTCAGGCGCACAGCCTTGGGTAATACCCTCTCGAC
>NW_017308676.1:3641-4526 GCF_000935625.1 Nanorana parkeri
GGATAAACGAGAGAAATCCCCCCGATTCCCCCAACCATGTGTACAGTGTGTATGGAGGAATCTCCCCCGCTGGCTACTGTACTCAGACAGACGGCACCTGCTGATGTCAGAAAAGGAAAATATGTGCAGTGGCTGCACCTGATCGGCTGCATCTGATCGGCTGCATCTGGTTGGCTGTATCTGATTGGCTGCACCTGATCGGCTTTACCTGATGGGCTGCACCTGATTGGCTGCATCTGATCAGCTGTATATGATAGGCTGCACCTGATTGGCTGTATCTGATCGGCTTTACCTGATTGGCTGCATCTGGTTGGCTGTATCTGATTGGCTGTATCTGATCGGCTTTACCTGATGGGCTGCACCTGATTGGCTGCATCTGATCAGCTGTATATGATAGGCTGCACCTAATTGGCTGTACTTGATGGGCTGCATCTGATCAGCTGTATATGATAGGCTGCACCTGATTGGCTGTATCTGATCGGCTTTACCTGATTGGCTGCACCTGATCAGCTGTATATGATAGGCTGCACCTGATTGGCTGCATTTGATCGGCTGTATCTGATCGGCTTTACCTGATGGGCTGCACCTGATCAGCTGTATACGATTGGCTGCACCTGATTAGCTGTATACGATTGGCTGCACCTGATTAGCTGTATACGATTGGCTGCACCTGATTAGCTGTATACGATTGGCTGCACCTGATTGGCTGTACTTGATGGGCTGCATGTGATTGGCTGCGTCTGATCGGCTGTAGTCACTGTCTGGCCCGCAACTTTCCACTCGGCTCAGAGGATTTTGTAGGGCCGGGTCACAGTTTGAATTTTGGGGGGTTTTGCAGCCCTTTATGGGTACCATCCCCCCCTCCCATTTGCGCCCCCCCCCCCC
>NW_017308676.1:4539-7596 GCF_000935625.1 Nanorana parkeri
CCCCCCATACATGTCCCGGCGGTGATGACGTCGCAGTGAAAGTCTCTCTGTTACAATGTTTCTGCAGACAGAAGATAAGAGTCATTGAAACCAGAGCGGGTGTCACATTGTGTGCTCAGGAGGGGGGGGGGCTCCTAAAACAATGACTGATAAGAGGACAATGGCGGCTTGTTTGTTGTCCTGGAGGAGGGAAAACACTCCAATCTGAGGGGATCTCCTCCTCTAATCTGATTATTCTGGTGCACACAGCTCACACTTCATCCCTGTCACTGTGCAGGGACTTCCCAATGCTGACTCTGCCGTCACTGCCGGTGACAACTTCTAGACATTTGTAAAGTCTGCGCAAAGCCAAAACTTATTTTACAGCTCTGCGTGGAGCGGGGGAGGGTCGGGGCCCCTGTCTAGTGTTCACTACAACCTGGGGCTCCCTTGTGTCTCCACTGCGGAAACCCTTTGAATGTTGTCACCGGCACAGGAAGTGAATATTGAGAAGTCACAGTAACAGGAAGGGAGATCATCCAATTAGGACACTTGTTGTTCTAAGTGGGGACTTCCTCTTGCTTTGGAGAGATTTTTTTTCTTACTTCCTGCTGAGTCTGGAACAGGAAGTGAATATTGAGTATTAACGGGAAGAGAGATCATCCAATGGGGACACTTGTTTTAAGTGAGGACTTCCTCTTCCTTTGGAGAGATTTCTTCTTACTTCCTGCTGTGTCTGGAACAGGAAGAGGATATTGAGTATTAACAGGAAGTGAGATCATCCAATGGGGACACTTGTTTTAAGTGAGGACTTCCTCTTCCTTTGGAGATATTTCTTCTTACTTCCGGCGGTTTCTGGGACAGGAAGTGAATAGTGAGTAGTAACAGGAAGTGAGACACTTGTTCTGACTAAGTAGTGACTTCCTCTCTCTCCGGAGAAATTTCCTCTCATTTCCTGCTGTATCTGGGACAGGAAGTGAACACTGAGAAGTCACAATAACAGGAAGGGAGATCTTCCACTGGGGCACTTGTTCTGTCTAAGTAGGGACTTCCTCTGGCGAGATTTTCTCTCATTTCCTGCTTTGTCTGGGACAGGAAGTGAAGGGAAATTTCCCCAAAAGGACACACAATGCAAAACATCTGAAGCATTCCATACGCTATCCCAGGGGTTCCCTTCCCCTGATCAATACAGAACTTAGAAATAGGTAAAGTTTGGTGTTCCATACAATCTGATCCTATAATTGGCTCCTGAGTGACCCCACAGTGACCCCGGTGAGTCCGCAGTGACCCCGGTGTGTCCGCAGTGACCCCGCAGTGACCCCGGTGTGTCCGCAGTGACCCCGGTGAGTCTTGTCATATTATATATGATGGAACATTGATCAGAATGATGTAAATGTCACTTTTTTCCCTCCAGGACGTTGTTGCTGATCGTGAAATCTTCGGACTCATTTCCCTCCTGTTGGGTGTCACCTCTTCTCTCATTGGACAGAAGGTCCGTCCGCTCTTCCTGGGTGAACAACACCAGGTCAACAATAGGAGCGGCGGTGTCACCCCGGGGGAGCTGGTTCACACATCACAATCATACGTGTCCCCCCACTGAAACATCTCACGATGTCGGTCCCCCAGAATGCTCCACACCGGCAGAGATCACATGACCAGGCTGGATCCTCATTATTACACTTGCGTCAATGTATCTCCGGACACTTCCTGTATCTCCGGACACTTCCTGTATCTCTCTAATTCCTTTTTCTTTTATTTGGAAGGTGTTAGACCCCCCTCCCCCCCCATCAGCTTTTCTTGACACATCTTCTATATGTCCTTGTGACCATTGTCAGAGAGACAGGAAGTGACAACATTTTTCTTATTGTAACAGGAAGTGGAAGTGAGGGGAATTCTTCCAAAGGGGACGCCGGTTACAATTTCATCTATAAAGCAATTTGCACCCGCTTTATACTTTCCAGAAGTGAAAGCTCCACGATGGAGCCTGTTATAGGGTGACAACACTCGGTCCCTGTCTCCAATTCTTCTCCTGTGTTGTCACCCGGTCTCGTGTTCTTCCAGCGGAGACTACAAGCGGCCGTTCTGAACACACATGACACAGACAAGGCCCACTGTGGTCACCATCAGGAAACCAGCGCTGAGAAATGCCATGCCGCCGTCGCTGGAGTGCATGGAGACAAGAAGTGGCTGTGAAGAGGCGGCAGGAGATCAGCAGCACTGAGATGGAACAAAGGAGGAAAACAAAAAGGATTTTATTTTTCAGGATGACTGTTTATGATACACAAAGCAACACGTTGTTATTATTATTATAATTACTACAGGTGCATGTATAGCAATGCACACAGCACATCCACATCAGTCCTCGCCCTCAGAGCTTACAATCTAATACTCGCAATACAATCTGATTCACATCTTCTAACAAGTCTGTCATAGAATGTCTGATTGGATACAAATTGAATCGTTTCTTTGATACAATTAGTTGTAACAAGTATAGGGGGCGGAGCCTCGGGTCCGTATCTCTGGGGTGTGGGCTGCACAAGCACAGGGAGAGAATACAAACTCCATGCAGACGATGTCCTGGCCCTGAACCCCGGCGCTGCAAGGCAGAAGTTCTGACCACTGAGCCACCTTTGAGTTCAGCAATGAGGAGCGTTCATCCCAGGGAGCTCCGGAGCCGGTGAATCATTCCCATGTGTGTGTGATGTTGGGGCCCCGGGCCCCGCCCATGTGACTCATAATGACTCGCTCACTTTTAAATTTCGGCACATTTTACGAGCTCTGTGATTCGCTGACGATGTTTCCCAAACTTTCCAAACCAGCGACGGACCTCTGTTTGTGTTCCCACGGCGACCGGCGTGTGTCGTGTTGTATGAGCCGCGGCTTTGTCGCCGTGGAGACCCGCTACATGGAGACGCCCATAATAATCAGAGGTGGTGCGGAGATAGACGTGCCGGTCTGTACAGCGCCGCGGTATACGTCAGAGCTATATACATGTATAATAATGGTGTGTGACTGTGGGGGAGGGGACATTAGAGTGTAAGCTCCTCTGTACAGAGACTGATGTGACTGTGGGGGGGG
>NW_017308676.1:11467-11974 GCF_000935625.1 Nanorana parkeri
GGGGACATTAGAGTGTAAGCTCCTCTGTACAGAGACTGATGTGACTGTGGGGGGAGGGGACATTAGAGTGTAAGCTCCTCTGTACAGCGCCGCGGTATATGTCAGAGCTACATGAATGTCACACCGGACTGCTGGTGACTGGGATGTTGGAGTCACGTTCATTTCTGAAGCCATTTTATGACAACATTGGCATCCGTGTCTCTTTGTGGAGATTTCCTCTCACTTCCTGTGCTGTAGACTGAACAGGAAGTGAGAGGGAAATCTTTCAAGGGAAATACAACCCAGACAGTGGTCCCCATTGGGAAATTTCCCCCTCGCGACAACTCAAACTTTTGGATTCACCGTCACTTTCTCCCTGGAAACTGACACCCGCCCATCGGGACGGTTTGATATTTGCATAACTCCTCCCAAGAGCCAGCCCACTGCCTGCATCATAGGCTCTTGAGAAGAGTACCGAGGCAGGGTGCTGTCATGTCTTCGGTAAGGGATGTACAGCACCCTGCCAGC
>NW_017308676.1:12324-14881 GCF_000935625.1 Nanorana parkeri
TTGTGATACCAGGTGCACAGCGTCCCCCCCCCGCCATGGGCACAGGGACACTCCTGCATGAGTAAAGGTCTGTGATGAGAGTTCAATGTCGTCTGACGTTCCTGGTGACCTTTAGCAAGTAAACACCAAGTATAGCCGAGCTGTATTTACCAAGCCGCGGGGGTCAGAGGTCAGGGATGGGGTCGCCCTCTGCACAGCGTCATGTTCTATATAAAGCTGCAGATTGGGGGCGGAGCTCTGTGCCGGAAAAATCCGCCAGCGTTCCCAGCCAAGTGAAGGAGTATTGTTTTTCTTTCACTGCCGTGTAGTTTACGCGTTGCGTGTTCTGATGCATAACAAAATGTAACGTGTCCTAGTATGTTTCGGCGCAGCGGCGTCACACGGTGGGGTGCAGCCCGCACCGGGTGACACCATCAGAGGGGGGTGACACCAAAATGACTGTCAGTCATGGACCGAGAGCCCGGCATCGGCAGGAGAGAGAGAGGGGGGCGGACACAATGGCACGCCTGATCCCGAGGCCGGGTGTTACCTGGAGCGGATACCGGGTGACGCCGTGATGTCATTGCGCATGCGCAGGCATCTTGGTGATGGACCCCCAGCAGAGAGAGGAGTGGACGTTCACCCGGGGGGGTGAGGTATGCCGCCGGGTCCCCTCCTCTCTCCTGACACGTCCATGGCCGAGTCCCTGACTTTTCAGAGTGGGTGACACCAAAATGACTGTCAGCCATTTTGGTGTCACCCCTCCAATGGTGTTACCCGGGTGCGGGACGCCCTGCCACTCCCCCCTGGTGACGCCACTGCCTGATCCCGCCGGGTCAATATCTGCTCCTCTCTTTGCCTGCGTCCATCACCAAGATGGCCGCCGGCAGTGAAGTACATCACTGCGCATGCGTGATTATGATGATGTCATGCCACAGACGTCATAACGCATGCGCGGCGGCTGGCCCCACCCCGGTGCCGCCATGTTGTCCTATTATGGTGTCACGGTCTCCAGAGAGCGCCACTGACCCCCAAATGTAAGTGGCATTCTTCTCCAGCAGTCACAGCTCAGCCCCCGCGTGTCATTGTGGTCAGACAGCACAGAGCTGACGTGTAATGTAATTACACGCGTGTCACATTCACGGCCTCGGAGCTCCCACAGTCACTGATTTCGGTTTCAGAATCATCGGTTGCTCTTCTGACTTCGGAGGAGATTCCACTTCATATCCGGGAGGAAAATGGCGACTTTCTGTGCCTGAAGCTGACCATACATGCGACAAGTCACCTTCCCTTCACTAAAGGGGAGGACGGAGGTCAGATAGAAGACTGAAGGGAAGGACGGTGGTCAGATAGAAGACTGAAGGGGAGGACGGAGGTCAGGTAGAAGACTGAAGGGGAGGACGGAGGTCAGATAGAAGACTGAAGGGAAGGACGGAGGCCAGATAGAAGACTGAAGGGGAGGACGGAGGTCAGATAGAAGACTGAAGGGGAGGAAGGAGGCCAGATAGAAGACTGAAGGGGAGGACGGAGGTCAGATAGAAGACTGAAGGGAAGGACGGAGGTCAGATAGAAGACTGAAGGGGAGGAGGGAGGTCAGATAGAAAACTGAAGGGAGGACGGAGGCCAGATAGAAGACTGCAGGGGAGGACGGAGGCCAGATAGAAGACTGAAGGGGAGGACGGAGGCCAGATAGAAGACTGAAGGGGAGGACCGAGGTCAGATAGAAGACTGAAGGGGAGGAGGGAGGTCAGATAGAAGACTGAAGGGGAGGACGGAGGTCAGATAGAAGACTGAAGGGGAGGACGGAGGTCAGATAGAAGACTGAAGGGGAGGACGGAGATCAGATAGAAGACTGAAGGGGAGGACGGAGATCAGATAGAAGACTGAAGGGAAGGACGGAGGTCAGATAGAAGATTTGATCCGGCTGCCTTTGTGGGGTCAGGGAGGAGGCTTGTCCTCAGGCCCGTATTTCCCACAAGGCCACGGAGGCCCGGCCTCGGGGCGGCAGCAGTGTGGAGTCCCCCGGGGCGGGTAAGTTGCCTTGTGGGGAATCCGCTCGTACATTTACAGGTGATCGCGGCGATGTCGCCCCAATCACTTGTAAAATCTGTGCAGCCTGTCCGCCTCCCCCTCCCCCCCTCACTTACCTCTCTCCTCTGGGTTATAAGTAATCCTGCTGCTCCGTGTAGTCAGTGAGAGGGGAGAGCTGTGCTGTTCTGTGCTGTGCCGTGCTGTGCCAGAACTCCTGTATTGGAGGTGACGGGGTCAATAAAGAGAAATCCACTCTCACCTGTCACAGGAGTTCCAGCACAGTGCTGTGCCAGAACTCCTGTATTGGAGGTGACGGGGTCAATAAAGAGAACCTGTCACCTCCAAATGCTATCACACAGGGGCTTGTTAGCTAGCTCCTGTGTGATAGCAATAAAGTTAAGTGAAAAAAAATAAAAAAAATAAGAAGAAATAATAATTAAATAAACATAAATAAAAAGTAAAACATGATAAGAAAAAAAATTATTAAAAAATAAGAAAATAACTATGAAAAAAAAATAAACAATAATAAGATTAAAAAAAAAAAAAA
>NW_017308676.1:17746-20041 GCF_000935625.1 Nanorana parkeri
CACAGTACGGGGAACTTGGTTGGCTGATGGGCAGTTCCGCTCCTTTATTTCCACCTTCCGCGATGTGGATGTCTTCAGCGGAGCTCCCACGGCCTTGGACTCCCTTCTTTTGGTATCCTCACCTCCAACCCACTCGGTCTCTTTCCTCTACTCTATCCTCTCCTCCCTAGCCTCCCCTAACCTGCCGGCCTATACCGCAGTGTGGGAAAGGGAACTGGGAGAACCTCTGTTGGAGGCGGACTGGATGAAGTCATTCACCCTCACTCATTCCCTCTCCATTGCTAGTACAGCACACGAGAAAAACCTGAAGATCTTGACCCGATGGTACCGTTGTCCAGAGGTCCTTCACCGATTCTATCCAGATGTCTCTGCCTCCTGTTGGCGCTGCAATAACTCTCTGGGCCATATGACCCACATCTGGTGGAGCTGCCCTCCGATCCGGGGATTCTGGCGAGCGGTGCTGGATGTGTACCTCAGGGTGACGGGAGCTGTGGTGGCCGATGACCCTAAGATACTATTGCTGTCTATGGTGCCCGGGTCGCTTAAGTCGGCGAAAAAGGGCTTACTGCGCCACTTCCTCACGGCGGCCAGAGCAGTCATCCCGCGCCATTGGCGTACACCGGTGGTCCCCACCCTGGCTGAATGGACTGTGGAAATGGATCGCATCGCTGACTTGGAGGGGCTCCTGGCTGAGGAACGTGATGCTGGTCCTCAATATGTACTCGCATGGTCTGCGTGGCTCACCTTCAGGGGGTCGGCGGATTTTTCGGACGTTATTTCTCACTGACCTCTAAGCCCGGCGGACACCCTGGCAGGAGGTGGGACCTCCCAGTGCTCCTTTGTGTGCTCTCCTGTACTCACTTTGCTCTTCTCTCCTTCCTTGTTACTCTCTGTATTGCCCTCATAAACCTTGGGGTTTCCCCCTGAATGTCCTGCCTCACGGACTGCGCCCTTCTCCTGGGGGTCTAGGTCCCTTGTACCCACCTTAGCCTCTTAAGAGGGCAAGGGAACTTCACTATGTAGGCAGCTCCTCGGCGTCCCATGTCATCTACTTCCGAGTCATGAAAATGATGGGACTTATAACCTAGGCCTGGCGGCGTAAAGGGTCCCGCGCCCGTACTGTGCAACACTCTGTATGGCCGACTGGCACGCACTGTTCGGTGCCAGACCCTTGTTCCAACCTCTGTTTATCACTAACCGTGACGTTACCATACTGTGATAGGCCCACTAGGGGACACCCACCCTATGTCCTGTGCTTTTATATTGTTTCTTTGTGACCAATGTCTTACTGTGTATGCTTACCTTTTGATTTATCTCCTTTGTATATGGAAAATCTCAATAAAACTTGATTGTACTAAAAAAAAGTGATAAAAAAGAAAGAAACAATCAAAATAAAGAAAACTAACCCTGCCATCCGGTTGCTATTCTCCGTTGATGGGGGGGGGGGTACATAGCAGAACCTGGCCTTGGGGCGGCAGGGATAGTAAATCCGGCCCTGCTTGTCCTACAGTAAGGGAGGATGGGACATATTTGCCCCGGGAGGTCTCTCTTTGCCTCCTGCAGAACTGGAATTGTGAGTTGTTGAACTTGATGGACGTGGGTCAGCAAGGTGTGCGGTGGAGGCCCGGGGGCGGGCGATGTGTCGTCATGGAAGAGTTACGGTGAATACTTTCCTCCGTTGTCTCGGC
This sequence comes from Nanorana parkeri, assembly GCF_000935625.1. NCBI lineage: Eukaryota > Metazoa > Chordata > Amphibia > Anura > Dicroglossidae > Nanorana > Nanorana parkeri. The sequence goes on from NW_017308676.1 coordinate 19,435, forward strand.
AGCCACTAGAATTGCAGGTTTTCCTGTCACCTCCTGTCAGTTCGCCGCCTGTGTCCTCAGACTTTGGAGTGATCATTGGAGGTCACAGTGATGAGTGCTGATGTGTGTGACCGGGGCTGTTGTAGACCTATGTGAGGACCCCCGGGGGGTAATTGTTAGGCCGGCCCTTACAATGGAAGGACGGGACTGGAACACAATGGACGACCTCCTGGAAGAAGCTCCTGTCATTAGGGACAGGCTGCCATTGCTGAGCTCTGGATGTGAAAATGCTGGTTGCCTGGCTGTCATGCTGAACCTCTACCTGTGAAGCACTGACCTGGAGCGGGTCTGCAGACGAGGACCTCGCTCTGCATGGAACGTTAGAATGTTATTGGGAGAGCAAAGCAGACGGTCAATTCTTAGAAGGGGATCAGCGATGGCGGCCGGCCCCCCGGGGTTTTCTTCGAGGTGATGTCACCCCACAAACTGCAACAAGAAGACGTGGAATATGAGGACAGCGGCTCCTAGGAGGACATCATGGAAGGCAAAAGCTTTATTAAATTAACATTTAGCATTTTACATACATTTATTATATCACCCCCACCCCTTCTCTCCCCCCCCATCAACA
>NW_017308676.1:21678-28578 GCF_000935625.1 Nanorana parkeri
CCCCATCAATAAAAACAACGGGTCAATTCCCTATTATAGGAAAGTGGGCGGAGACATGGAATGGTGACCCCGTGACCTCATCCAGAAGTGTCGGCTTTTATATTCCAGCATCCTGCACACAGACCAGTCTGGAGAAGTCATTCTATGGGGCGGCTCTGATAGGTGGAGTCATTCCATTGGGAGGCGCTGATGGGTGGAGTCATTCCATTGTGTGGCTCTGATGGGTGGAGTCATTGCATTGGGAGGCTCTGATAGGTGAAGTCATTCCATTGGGAGGCTCAGATGGGTGAAGTCATTCCATTGGAAGGCTCTGATGGGTGGAGTCATTCCAACGAGCGGCTCTGATGGGTGAAGTCATTCCATTGGGTAGCTCTGATGGGTGGAGTCATTCCATTGAGAGGCTCTGATGGGTGAAGTCATTTAATTGGGTGGCGCTGATGGGTGAAGTCATTACATTGAGTGGCTCTGATGGGTGGAGTCATTCCATTGGGAGGCTCTGATGGGTGAAGTCATTTAATTGGGTGGCGCTGATGGGTGGAGTCATTCCATTGGGAGGCTCAGATGGGTGAAGTCATTCCATTGGGAGGCTCCGATGGGTGAAGTCATTCCATTGGGTGGCTCCGATGGGTGGAGTCATTCCATTGGGCGGCTCTGATGGGTGAAGTCATTCCATTGGGTGGCTCCGATGGGTGGAGTCATTCCATTGGGCGGCTCTGATGGGTGAAGTCATTCCATTGGGCGGCTCTGATGGGTGAAGTCATTCCATTGGGCGGCTCTGATGGGTGAAGTCATTCCACCTTTCGCCTCTTCGGTAATCCGGTAGGAATGTGCAGTCCGTAGACGGTGACTCATTCCTCTGCAGACAATACAAAGTTCGGGGCATTTAAATCAGCTCCGCCTCTTCCAGGAACATGATGACATCGATGCTGCATTGTGTCCTCTCTATTTTGTGTACATTTCCCTTGTAATCGCCTCGTCCATCCTCCATCCTCCATCGCCCATCCTCCATCGCCCATCCTCCATCGCCCATCCTCCACACAGAGATCAGAAATCAGGAGGAGATCAGACTTTACTGGAAGGACTCTCTGCAATCCTTTGTATACAAAACATCACTTTCCTGTTCCTGGAATGGGCGACATTTCGTGTGTTTTGTGCTCTTTGTGTCATAAACAGTTACTTTGTATTGTAAATAAAATCCTTCTTTTCACTTTCTCATCCTTTCATATATCTCAGTGCTGCTGATCTCCTGCAGCCTCTTTGCAGCCACTTCCTGTCTACAAGCACTCCAGCAATGGTCGCATGACATTAGTGGACCCGTGTCTGTGTAGTGTGTGTTCACACGCTTACCTGTAGTCTCATGTGGAAGCCTGTGTGACATGACTGAAGGGGAGGACGGAGGTCAGATATAAGACTGAAGGGAAGGACGGAGGTCAGATAGAAGACTGAAGGGAAGGACGGAGGTCAGATAGAAGACTGAAGGGAAGGACGGAGGTCAGATAGAAGACTGAAGGGAAGGACGGAGGTCAGATAGAAGACTGAAGGGAAGGACGGAGGTCAGATAGAAGACTGAAGGGAAGGACGGAGGTCAGATAGAAGACTGAAGGGAAGGACGGAGGTCAGATAGAAGACTGAAGGGAAGGACGGAGGTCAGATAGAAGACTGAAGGGAAGGACGGAGGTCAGATAGAAGACTGAAGGGAAGGACGGAGGTCAGATAGAAGACTGAAGGGAAGGACGGAGGTCAGATAGAAGACTGAAGGGAAGGACGGAGGTCAGATAGAAGACTGAAGGGAAGGACGGAGGTCAGATAGAAGACTGAAGGGAAGGACGGAGGTCAGATAGAAGACTGAAGGGAAGGACGGAGGTCAGATAGAAGACTGAAGGGAAGGACGGAGGTCAGATAGAAGACTGAAGGGAAGGACGGAGGTCAGATAGAAGACTGAAGGGAAGGACGGAGGTCAGATAGAAGACTGAAGGGAAGGACGGAGGTCAGATAGAAGACTGAAGGGAAGGACGGAGGTCAGATAGAAGACTGAAGGGAAGGACGGAGGTCAGATAGAAGACTGAAGGGAAGGACGGAGGTCAGATAGAAGACTGAAGGGAAGGACGGAGGTCAGATAGAAGACTGAAGGGAAGGACGGAGGTCAGATAGAAGACTGAAGGGAAGGACGGAGGTCAGATAGAAGACTGAAGGGAAGGACGGAGGTCAGATAGAAGACTGAAGGGAAGGACGGAGGTCAGATAGAAGACTGAAGGGAAGGACGGAGGTCAGATAGAAGACTGAAGGGAAGGACGGAGGTCAGATAGAAGACTGAAGGGAAGGACGGAGGTCAGATAGAAGACTGAAGGGAAGGACGGAGGTCAGATAGAAGACTGAAGGGAAGGACGGAGGTCAGATAGAAGACTGAAGGGAAGGACGGAGGTCAGATAGAAGACTGAAGGGAAGGACGGAGGTCAGATAGAAGACTGAAGGGAAGGACGGAGGTCAGATAGAAGACTGAAGGGAAGGACGGAGGTCAGATAGAAGACTGAAGGGAAGGACGGAGGTCAGATAGAAGACTGAAGGGAAGGACGGAGGTCAGATAGAAGACTGAAGGGAAGGACGGAGGTCAGATAGAAGACTGAAGGGAAGGACGGAGGTCAGATAGAAGACTGAAGGGAAGGACGGAGGTCAGATAGAAGACTGAAGGGAAGGACGGAGGTCAGATAGAAGACTGAAGGGAAGGACGGAGGTCAGATAGAAGACTGAAGGGAAGGACGGAGGTCAGATAGAAGACTGAAGGGAAGGACGGAGGTCAGATAGAAGACTGAAGGGAAGGACGGAGGTCAGATAGAAGACTGAAGGGAAGGACGGAGGTCAGATAGAAGACTGAAGGGAAGGACGGAGGTCAGATAGAAGACTGAAGGGAAGGACGGAGGTCAGATAGAAGACTGAAGGGAAGGACGGAGGTCAGATAGAAGACTGAAGGGAAGGACGGAGGTCAGATAGAAGACTGAAGGGAAGGACGGAGGTCAGATAGAAGACTGAAGGGAAGGACGGAGGTCAGATAGAAGACTGAAGGGAAGGACGGAGGTCAGATAGAAGACTGAAGGGAAGGACGGAGGTCAGATAGAAGACTGAAGGGAAGGACGGAGGTCAGATAGAAGACTGAAGGGAAGGACGGAGGTCAGATAGAAGACTGAAGGGAAGGACGGAGGTCAGATAGAAGACTGAAGGGAAGGACGGAGGTCAGATAGAAGACTGAAGGGAAGGACGGAGGTCAGATAGAAGACTGAAGGGAAGGACGGAGGTCAGATAGAAGACTGAAGGGAAGGACGGAGGTCAGATAGAAGACTGAAGGGAAGGACGGAGGTCAGATAGAAGACTGAAGGGAAGGACGGAGGTCAGATAGAAGACTGAAGGGAAGGACGGAGGTCAGATAGAAGACTGAAGGGAAGGACGGAGGTCAGATAGAAGACTGAAGGGAAGGACGGAGGTCAGATAGAAGACTGAAGGGAAGGACGGAGGTCAGATAGAAGACTGAAGGGAAGGACGGAGGTCAGATAGAAGACTGAAGGGAAGGACGGAGGTCAGATAGAAGACTGAAGGGAAGGACGGAGGTCAGATAGAAGACTGAAGGGAAGGACGGAGGTCAGATAGAAGACTGAAGGGAAGGACGGAGGTCAGATAGAAGACTGAAGGGAAGGACGGAGGTCAGATAGAAGACTGAAGGGAAGGACGGAGGTCAGATAGAAGACTGAAGGGAAGGACGGAGGTCAGATAGAAGACTGAAGGGAAGGACGGAGGTCAGATAGAAGACTGAAGGGAAGGACGGAGGTCAGATAGAAGACTGAAGGGAAGGACGGAGGTCAGATAGAAGACTGAAGGGAAGGACGGAGGTCAGATAGAAGACTGAAGGGAAGGACGGAGGTCAGATAGAAGACTGAAGGGAAGGACGGAGGTCAGATAGAAGACTGAAGGGAAGGACGGAGGTCAGATAGAAGACTGAAGGGAAGGACGGAGGTCAGATAGAAGACTGAAGGGAAGGACGGAGGTCAGATAGAAGACTGAAGGGAAGGACGGAGGTCAGATAGAAGACTGAAGGGAAGGACGGAGGTCAGATAGAAGACTGAAGGTGAGGATGGAGGTCAATGTACAACAATATCATTTCCCAGACGGGTCGTATTTCCCTGCCAGCGCGGAGGTCCGGTACCAGAAATGATGGCGGTGCTCGGCTGTCTGGAAGCAGACAGTAATTATCAGACGGGACGGGGCGCACAGCTGGCGGGACGGAATGTGACCGCAGTAAAAAGAAAATTAGAATCATTTGCTTCTCAGTCCAGACACACAGGTGCTCGGTGTAAAAATAAAGTGACGGGAGCGCGGCGAGTTCAACGCCGAAGGGAGGAATTAAAGAACAGAAGCGTCTAAACTTGTAACGCGGAGCGCCGGCCGCGGTGCGTCATTATCGGAGGTCGGGAGTTCAACTGAAAAAGGAAAGTTTGTGTGAAGCGAGGAGCCGTTTCCAGCTGTGTATCCCGTATGATACATTATAATCCCGTGTGATACATTGTAGTTCCGTGTGATACATTATAATTCCGTGTGATACATTATAATTCCGTGTGATACATTATAATCCTGTGTGATACATTATAATCCCGTGTGATACATTGTAGTTCCGTGTGATACATTATAATTCCGTGTGATACATTATAATTCCGTGTGATACATTATAATCCTGTGTGATACATTATAATCCCGTGTGATACATTGTAATTCCGTGTGATACATTGTAATTCCGTGTGATACATTATAATTCCGTGTGATACATTACAATGGGAAAGTTTTCGGCAGGTGCTGTAATGCTGTAAAGTGAGAATGTTTCAGAAATAAAAGTGTTCAGAGTTTATTTGTATCAATAAACATTGTTACATAGTTACATAGTATTTGAGGTTGAATAAAGACATAAGTCCATCAAGTCCAACCTATTGCGTGTATGCATCTATGTTTGAGCTGTTGTGTGCGTGTGTATGAGTCCATGTGTGAATTTCCTCTTAGCAGTACCTGTACCCCTGTATATTACCTGTACCCCTGTATGTTACCTGTACCCTTGTATATTACCTGTACCCATGTATATTACCTGTACTCCTGTATATTACCTGTACCCCTGTATATTACCTGTACTCCTGTATATTACCTGTACCCCTGTATGTTACCTGTACTCCTGTATGTTATGGTCACCAAGGAACTCGTCCAGGATTTTCTTGAATGATTCCACACTCTCAGCTGAAATCACTTCCTGCGGCAGCGAGTTCCAGACCCTAACCGCTCTGACTGTGAAGAACCCCCTGCGCCCCGTGTGTAGGAATTTTTTCTGCACCAGTTTTTGGTTGTGTCTCCTTGTCTTTGTTACGGAGCTGACCGTAAACAGTTTGTTAACAATGTTGCTGTCACCATTAAACATTTTATACAAGAAGATCATGCCCCCCCCTTAATCTCCTTACTTCCAACGAGAACATATTTAATTTTAACAGCCTTGCTTCATAGTTCAGGTCCTCAAACCCCTTAACTACCCTAATACACGCATGCAGCAGCCAGTACAGACACTCAGGGCCTCCCCATCAGACACCCCCTGTTCATGCTGCCCTGATTCAGGCTGTAGTCCCCTCACCTGGCAGGCTCCCTATCCCTTATCCAGGTGCAAAAGCCACCTTTGGCAGCTGCCCTTTGGGCCCCACAACAATTACTGGGCCCTGGGCAGCTGCCCCTTTTGCCCTGCGTTAAAGACGGCCCTGATTAAAGACACTGCAAGCATAGAAAATACCCATCGATCGGACAGAAATCCGGTGAGTTGTGAACTTCCTGTTCGGACTGACACCACACTGCCACTGCTGCTCTGAAATCGTAGCCGGCGTTGTCAGCCTTGCCTGCTGGACTACAGAACTCTACCCACCTCTGTCCACCTCCACTTGGATTTCCTTCCAAACCAAACAATGAAGCTGCCTTGACTGAAGCTGGCTACACGCTGAAATCCTAAACGGTGTTGTCATCCCTGCCTGAGACTACAAAGCACCTCTCACTCGCCATCTTCCTAACCTAAGTGGTTGGCATTCTGTAGTCCAGCAGGGGGAAAAAAAAATCGAGCAGGGCTGACAACAGTGCTTGTGATTTCAGTGCGGCAGAGGCAGTGTTGTCAGCCAGCTGCAGGAAGTTAGGAGCTCGCTGGGTTTCTGGTAGATTGCAGCATTTATAAGGAGAGAAGACGGGGAGGGGGATGTGCATGTATTGCAGAGGTCACCGTCTACTGACAACTACAAGGGTTAAAAAAATGTTCCCGGAGTTCTTCTTTAAATATTTCTAAATTAATATGTTTGATATTACTGCCACCTAGTGGCCACATGTATGACGTCAGATCTGATCATGCCTGAGCTCTATTCCGTACGCTGCACACAGGTGGAAGCTTGAGGACTGAAGGGGAGGGCGGAGGTCAGATAGAAGACTGAAGGGGAGGACGGAGGTCAGATATAAGACTGAAGGGATGGACGGAGGTCAGATAGAAGACTGAAGGGAAGGACGGAGGTCAGATAGAAGACTGAATGGAAGGACGGAGGTCAGATAGAAGACTGAAGGGGAGGATGGAGGTCAGATAGAAGACTGAAGGGAAGGACGGAGGTCAGATAGAAGACTGAAGGGAAGGACGGAGGTCAGATATGAGGCTCCAGGGAAGGTTGGAGCTCCCACATGGCACAGTGTATGAAGTTGTCCTCAGTGTGGTGTTTGCCTGCGGTGACCTCTATGGGCAGTGTGAGCTCAGTGTGTCCTCCATCCGGGGATCGGAGGCTGTATTGGGGGATCAGTGTGGGAGTCCACGGTAAGTCTGTGTGGAATGCGCGCGGCTCACTGACTCCTGGAGGTCTCGGG
>NW_017308676.1:31137-31717 GCF_000935625.1 Nanorana parkeri
CATTAGAGTGTAAGCTCCTCTGTACAGAGACTGATGTGACTGTGGGGGAGGGGGCATTAGAGTGTAAGCTCCTCTGTACAGAGACTGATGTGACTGTGGGGTAGGGGATATGTCCCCTCCCCCACATATATAACGCTGGGACTGTTCTCTGTTATATGGTGATATCTATATACAGACACAATGGCGGTGTAGCACCATGATATATATATATCTGTGTATTGGATACATGAGAGCGTCATCTGTGCACTTATAATGCCGGAATCCTCCAGTGAGGGGAATCTAAACCCAAAGCCAAAAATGTCACATATTGCAGCTTTCCAGTCCTTAGATGTGCCGGCTGCATTAGTTTCCCTTTGTAAAGTTATTTTCATCTGATGATCCTGCCGGTGACACACTTCCTGTCCCAGAGTGACAACAGAACAAGAGAAATGGTATAAGACTACAGAACCCCCTCCCTCTCCTATTGTACACAATGGACATATGTGGTTCTATAGTCCTCAGAGATAACAGGAAACAATGTAACTGATAAGAGTCAGTCCAGGCGGGGGGGGGGAGCACAGGCAGTCATTAGCTCTCGGGA
>NW_017308676.1:31817-34696 GCF_000935625.1 Nanorana parkeri
AAGGGGCGGCCAGGGGGGGGGGGGGGAGCACAGGAAGTCATTAGCTCTCGGGATTTCTGGCAGGATCTACAGGACGATCTCTGACTTTTATAAACAGATACACTATATTGCCAAAGGTATCGGGACGCCTTTACGCGCACGGGGACCACACAAAATAGGACAAGCGGACATTTTGGACAGTTTCATGCTCCCAACTTTGTGGGAGGAGTTTGGGGACGGCCCCTTCCTGTTCCAACATGACTGCGCACCAGTCCACAAAGCAAGGTCCATAAAGACATGGATGGGGGAGTTTGGAGGGGAAGAACGTGACTGGCCGCACAGAGTCCTGACCTCAACCCCATAGAACACCTTTGGGATGAATTAGAGGCGGAGACTGCGAGCCCCTCCTCCAACATCAGTACCTGACCTCACAAATGGCCCAACATTCCCATAGACACACTCCTAAACCTTGTGGACGCCTTCACAGAAGAGGCGGAGCTGTTATAGCGGCAAAGGGCGGAGCCAACTCAATACTGAACCCTACGGACTAAGACTGGGCTGCCATTAGAGGGCGGAGCCAACCCAATACTGAACCCTACGGACTGAGACTGGGGCGCCATTAAAGTTCCTGTGCGTGTAAAGGCGTCCCAATACTTTTGGTAATATAGTGTATGTTATACAAGAGTGACATCACCGCACTCCAGATATAAGATATATTATACAAGAGTGACATCATCTACTGAAACTTGAGCACTGTTTTTTCCATGTGGTCACTCCCATTGCCAGCCTGATGTGACACTGCAGCTGGTGTGCAGCATACGGCATCGATATATCATATAATGGGGGGGGTGTTATCTATGACGGAGCGATGAGTCTGAGTTGCGTAGGCCGGGAATGTACAGGAAGGTGACGCTTGGCCGCCCCTCACCCACCTGGCGACATTCATGTAAATGATCGGCGTCCTGCGGGGCGATGTCGGGTCTCAGGGGGATAAGAGGGGCGCTATGGGGAGCAATGGCAGGTGGCGCCCCTCCCCCTTTTCCTTGGTGGTCTGACTCTGTGATTCCCAGCCGCGGAGGGAACTGAAAGTCTCTTTGTTGTTGCAGCTGCAGAAATTGCTTCATGAGAAACCCCGAGAGCAACGACTGTGACCGGCGGAGAGACTTCTGCTTTGCAGCGCCGGGGTCAGTCCCTGCCAGGAGTTTGTATGTCCTCCCTGTGCTTGCAATGCTTTGCTCCCTCACTCCACAGACATGCTGGTGGGACAAGTGGCTCCTCTCTAAACTGGCCCCAGTATGTGGGGCCCAGCAGGCCACACCCACTACAAGAAAACTACAAGAGGGGCGGAGACAAGACCAGTCACCCTGCACAAGGAGAGAGCAGCAGTGAGCGGTCTTTATTACAGGAGGGGGCAGAGACAAGACCAGTCACCCTGCACAAGGAGGGAGTGCAGTAGTGAGCGGTCTATATTACAGGAGGGGGCAGAGACAAGACCAGTCACCCTGCACAAGGAGAGAGAGCAGCAGTGAGCGGTCGTTATTACAGGAGGGGGCGGAGACAAGACCAGTCACCCTGCACAAGAGGGAGTGCAGTAGTGAGCGGTCTATATTACAGGAGGGGGCGGAGACAAGACCAGTCACCCTGCACAAGGAGAGAGAGCAGCAGTGAGCGGTCTTTATTACAGGAGGGGGCGGAGACAAGACCAGTCACCCTGCACAAGGAGAGAGAGCAGCAGTGAGCGGTCTTTATTACAGGAGGGGGCGGAGACAAGACCAGTCACCCTGCACAAGGAGAGAGAGCAGCAGTGAGCGGTCTTTATTACAGGAGGGGGCGGAGACAAGACCAGTCACCCTGCACAAGGAGAGAGAGCAGCAGTGAGCGGTCTTTATTACAGGAGGGGGCGGAGACAAGACCAGTCACCCTGCACAAGGAGAGAGAGCAGCAGTGATTGGTCTTTATTACAGGAAGTCTCACACGGGATGACTGCACGGATCTGGGAGAATACACAGGACTCTGGTATGAGGACAATGTCTGCTGATCGCACCCCCGGCATCCCTCTGGATGTACAGTGACAAGTCAAAATTTCACTGCAGGCGAACGAAGGACTTTACAGGGGATGTGTGCATGTTGACAGCAAGCTCTGTGCAGATGATAAGAGGGACAATGAGGGGTGCGGGGAGTGCGTTCCATATGCTCAGCAATTCTGCCTCATCAGCTGCTGCAGAGCTCTACGCATTCTCACTCACTGGACAAAACAATATCCAAGCACAAGCCATCACAGGACCATTGCTCTATGTGGGGAAGCAGAGGTCTCTCTGCAGAGGTCCCACACGACCCGTGCTGAGACAGAGCTAGAGCTCCCCGTTCTGCAAAACTCACGCCCCCTGCTGGAAGGGTTAAATGCTCCTTAGGTCTAGGGGTAGAGGAATAAGTTGTACAACCTACCCTCTTCCTCTGTCCGGCAGGCTCTCTTCTTGTCTCCAATAATCCAGGCTGTGGGCGGGTCAGAGCCAGGGCTCTCCAATCAGCGAGGAGCGTGAGCTTTGCTGATTGGACAGCTTTAGAGGAGGTGCTCTAGACCACTGCAGAGAGGCCACTGCTTCCACACGGAGAGCAAGGCTCCCTCTCTGCAGCGGGGCACTCAGTAGGGGAGAGACATGTAAGTTTTGTGTCGTTCCGAATGGATATTCGTTTGAATTTCGTTAAATTCAGGGGGATGAGTTACAGGAACGGTCATGTGACTTCCTGTTGTGGATCATTCCGAAATTAAAATTCGGACAGATAAATAAATATAAATAATGAAAAAAAAATCCAAATTTATCCGAAACGAAACAAAATGTTTGCGGCGTCACATGTCTACAAATCCAAACTGCTGCAAATGTTTCTCTGTGGAATCTCGT
>NW_017308676.1:34729-35524 GCF_000935625.1 Nanorana parkeri
ATTTTGGTACTCACCGATAACGGTGCTTCCGCTGGCATGGAGACGGCTTCCCGGCCAATCAGGAAGCCGGCAGGCGGGTCATTACTCGCCACCTGGCTTCCTGATTGCCCCGGAAGGCGGCTCCATGTTCCCCAGCAGCACTGCCGGTCAGATGAAATCTTCCTCGGACCAGAAGTTCCGGTATCGGAGCATTGGTGCGAGTACTCGCCCAAATACTCGGTATCACCACCGATACCGATACTAGTATTGGTATCGGTGCATCCCTACTAAGTTGACTGTATATGCATCTAATGTTTACCGATGGATCTGTTCACACCTTGCGTTTAGATGTTTTTATCTGCAGTCGGTTTAGTAAAAATAGAAGTCAGGTGCGTCCAGGAATTGATCCGAACGTCCAAACGCACATAAACGCAAGACGCATGTATTTGCAGGCATCTCATTGGCTTCCCCCGCTGGCCGGATGCGTCCGAACGTGCGTCATTTTTGGCATCGAGATGCATAAACAAAGCATGTAGCCGGACAGATCTCTGTATGATCACACGAGCGGCGAGTGGTGCACGAAGCCTAAACTGCGATCTTTGGAGGCGCCTCGGGGTCTGCGGGGGAACGCAGCTGCCTGAGATACCAAGCCAATGCGTCGGCGACTCGCAGGTGCAGCGCGAGTGAGGTCCTGCGTGCCCGTCGGCATGGCCGGCTCAGTGAGTACGTTACACAGGCGCGTCCATTGTCCTAGGTATTCATACAGGGAAGTGAAGTGTGAGGACTGTGATTGGTTTGAGGAAGGGAGGTCATATG
>NW_017308676.1:36315-37446 GCF_000935625.1 Nanorana parkeri
TTCCCCTGGGCAGCACCATGGCCCTGAAAGAAGACTTGCTGAAGCCCATCTGGCACGCCTTCACCGCCCTGGACGTCGACAAGTGCGGAAAAGTGTCCAAGTCCCAGCTGAAGGTAAGCAGAAAACCTGCCATTCCTCTCATCTATGTACATAGGAGGCTCGTACTACAACCCCCACTATCCTACTACAGCTGCTGGAAGTACTGCCTGCTGCAACCTCGGACATCCTGCAGATTCCAGCCGTTGTAAGACTACGACTCTCATCATCCGGGCTTTACTCGTGCTCCACATTACAATCTAGGGGGGGGTTCAAATATGTTGGCTACAAATGTATCAATGTATAGTACATGGGGGGGCCTGAAGCAGCCATCGGGGGCCACTAGGAATGTTGGTTACAAATGTATCAATGTATAGTACATTAGGGGACCCAACGCAAAGTTTTCTACAACTGTATCAATGTGTAGCACATCGGGGGTCCCACAGCAGCCATCGGGGGCCACTATCAATGTTGGCTACAAATGTATCAATGTATAGCACATCGGGGGGCCGGAAGCAGCTATTGGGGGGCCACTATCAATGTTGGCTATAAATGTATAGCACACAAGGGGTCCCAAAGCAGCCATCGGGGGCCACTAAGAATGTTGGCTACAAATGTATCAATGTGTAGCACATCAGGGGTCCTGAAGCAGCCATCGGGGCCACCATCAATGTTGGCTACAAATGTATCATTGTCTAGTGCATTTGGGGACCCAATGCAGCCTTCTGGGGCCACTATCAAAGTTTTCTACAACTGTATCAATGTATAGCACACAAGGGGCCCCCGAAGCAGCCATCAGGGGCCACTAGGAATGTTGGTTACAAATGTATCAATGTATAGTACATTAGGGGACCCAACGCAAAGTTTTCTACAACTGCATCAATGTGTAGCACATCAGGGGTCCCAAAGCAGCCATCGGGGGCCACTAAGAATGTTGGCTACAAATGTATCAATGTGTAGCACATCGGGGGTCCTGAAGCAGCCATCGGGGCCACCATCAATGTTGGCTACAAATGTATCATTGTCTAGTGCATTTGGGGACCCAATGCAGCCTTCTGGGGCCACTATCAAAGTTTTCTACAACTGTATCAATGT
>NW_017308676.1:39323-40626 GCF_000935625.1 Nanorana parkeri
GGGGGGGCCTGAAGCAGCCATCGGGGGCCACTAGGAATGTTTTGTATCAATGTATGGTACATGGGGGGGCCTGAAGCAGCCATCGGGGGCCACTAGGAATGTTGGTTACAAATGTATCAATGTATAGTACATTAGGGGACCCAACGCAAAGTTTTCTACAACTGTATCAATGTGTAGCACATCGGGGGTCCCACAGCAGCCATCGGGGGCCACTATCAATGTTGGCTACAAATGTATCAATGTATAGCACATCGGGGGGCCGGAAGCAGCTATTGGGGGGCCACTATCAATGTTGGCTATAAATGTATAGCACACAAGGGGTCCCAAAGCAGCCATCGGGGGCCACTAAGAATGTTGGCTACAAATGTATCAATGTGTAGCACATCGGGGGTCCTGAAGCAGCCATCGGGGCCACCATCAATGTTGGCTACAAATGTATCATTGTCTAGTGCATTTGGGGACCCAATGCAGCCTTCTGGGGCCACTATCAAAGTTTTCTACAACTGTATCAATGTATAGCACACAAGGGGCCCCCGAAGCAGCCATCAGGGGCCACTAGGAATGTTGGTTACAAATGTATCAATGTATAGTACATTAGGGGACCCAACGCAAAGTTTTCTACAACTGCATCAATGTGTAGCACATCAGGGGTCCCAAAGCAGCCATCGGGGGCCACTAAGAATGTTGGCTACAAATGTATCAATGTGTAGCACATCAGGGGTCCCAAAGCAGCCATCGGGGGCCACTATCAATGTTGGCTACAAATGTATCAATGTGTAGCACATCGGGGGTCCCAAAGCAGCCATCGGGGGCCACTATCAATGTTGGCTACAAATGTATCATTGTCTAGTGCATTAGGGGACCCAATGCAGCCTTCTGGGGCCACTATCAAAGTTTTCTACAACTGTATCAATGTGTAGCACATCAGGGGTCCTGAAGCAGCCATCGGGGGCCACTAAGAATGTTGGCTATAAATGTATCGATGTGTAGTACATCAGGGGACCCAAAGCCGCCTTCTGGGGCCACTATCAATGTTTTTCTACCATTGTATAGTACATTAGAGGTCCTGAAGCAGCCATCAGGGGCCACTATCAGTGTTGGCTATACATATATCAATGCATAATACATCGGGGGATCCCAAAGCAGCCACTGGGGGCCACTATCAATGTATTCTACAATGTATAGTACACCAGGGTCTGCAACAGCCATCGGGGGCCACTAACTGGACATGATTTCCAGATCACTTTACATAATCAGAGGGAAAATTATTGATTTTTGTTTTAGGCTGGACTCCTGTGCTGGG
>NW_017308676.1:41682-42096 GCF_000935625.1 Nanorana parkeri
GTGCTGAGTTCCCGGGTCTGTACACCCGCTGTGCCCATTATGAGGAGCTCCCACCATCCCTGTGCTGAGTTCCCGGGTCTGTACACCCGCTGTGCCCATTATGAGGAGCTCCCCCCATCCCTGTGCTGAGTTCCCGGGTCTGTACAGAATCGGTGTCACAGAACGGGTGTCATAGATCCGGTGTCACAGTTTAAGGTCACAGAACGGGGGTCACAGAACGGGTGTCATAGATCGGGGTCACAGAACGGGTGTCATAGAACGGGTGTCACAGAACGGGGGTCACAGAACGGGGGGTCACAGATCGGGGTCACAGTTTAAGGTCACAGAACGGGTGTCATAGATCGGGGTCACAGATCCGGTGTCACAGAACGGGTGTTATAGATCGGGGTCACAGAACGGGGGTCACAGAACGGG
>NW_017308676.1:43000-43222 GCF_000935625.1 Nanorana parkeri
ATCCCTGTGCTGAGTTCCCGGGTCTGTACACCCGCTGTGCCCATTATGAGGAGCTCCCACCATCCCTGTGCTGAGTTCCCGGGTCTGTACACCCGCTGTGCCCATTATGAGGAGCTCCCACCATCCCTGTGCTGAGTTCCCGGGTCTGTACACCCGCTGTGTCCATTATGAGGGGCTCCCGCCATCCCTGTGCTGAGTTCCCGGGTCTGTACACCCGCTGTG
>NW_017308676.1:43645-47069 GCF_000935625.1 Nanorana parkeri
GGGGTCACAGAACGGGTGTCATAGATCGGGGTCACAGAACGGGTGTCATAGAACGGGTGTCACAGAACGGGGGTCACAGAACGGGGGGTCACAGATCGGGGTCACAGTTTAAGGTCACAGAACGGGTGTCATAGATCGGGGTCACAGATCCGGTGTCACAGAACGGGTGTTATAGATCGGGGTCACAGAACGGGGGTCACAGAACGGGTGTCACAGAACGGGTGTCACAGAACGGGTGTCACAGATCGGGGTCACAGAACGGGTGTCATAGATCGGGGTCACAGAACGGGTGTCACAGATCCGGTGTCACAGTTTAAGGTCACAGAACGGGTGTCACAGAACGGGTGTCATAGATCGGGGTCACAGAACGGGTGTCATAGATCGGGGTCACAGAACGGGTGTCATAGATCGGGGGCGCAGAACAGGTGTCATAGATCGGGGTCACAGAACGGGTGTCATAGGTCGGGGTCACAGAATGGGTGTCATAGATCGGGGTCACAGAACGGGTGTAATAGATCGGGGTCACAGAACGGGTGTAATAGATCGGGGTCACAGAACGGGGGCCACAGAACGGGTGTCATAGATCGGGGTCACAGAACGGGGGTACAGAACGGGGGTCACAGAACGGGTGTCATAGATCGGGGTCACAGAACGGGCGTCACAGAACGGGTGTCATAGATCGGGGTCACAGGTGCCAGCCTTGCGGGTATATTTCGGTGCGGAAGTTGTGGTACACACGGTGACACGTGGACCTGACACGTTACTGGAAGAGGAAGTTGTGAAATTATCTTCAGGGAAGCCGAAGGATAAAAAATAATTTGCTCTGAACGTCAATTCCCCCTGCAAAACACTCCGCCGGATCACCGAGGAGCCACCAATCCCCTTCCACCTACCAGAGATTAAAGGGGCGAAACACCTGTGTGAGAAGGCTCTGATAGAAGCAGCAGACAAATATTCAAAGTGTACACAGCAAAGGTGATTGGTTGTACCGCGGAGGAAGCCATCTTGAATCCTAAATTAACAAACAGCCACAATGTTCTCCAATCACCAATGTGCCGGCATGCTGCAGAGAAGGACCGTGGTTCTGTGTATGAAAGCAGTGGTCTCTCTGCAGAGATCCCACACCCCTCACATGAATCAAAGCTAGAGCTCTCTAATCAGCAGTGAGCATGCGTTTTGTTGATTGCAGAGCCTTAGGATGTCCCCTCCCTCCTGCCGGAATGCTGCAGAGAAGGACCATTAGAGCAATGCAGAAGCAGTGGCCTCTCTGCAGAGGTCCGAACACCCCCCCTGAGTCAGAGCTGGATCTCTCCAATCAGGAAAACTCAAGGTCCTTCCTGGAAAGGGTCGAGGAATAAGCTATATAATATCTGCCTTCTTCCTTCTCTTGCTGTGGGCGGGGCCTCGTTCTCCTCACGTACAGTGCAGTAGTATTGCTCCTGCATTGTATCTGATGACGTCCGAGCATGGCCACCAGCCAAAGTCCCTCCATGCTGTGGGCGGGGCCTCGTTCTCCTCACGTACAGTGCAGGAGTATTGCTCCTGCATTGTATCTGATGACGTCAGAGCATGGCCACCAGCCAAAGACCCTCCATGCTGTGGGCGGGGCCTCGCCATTCTTACGTACAGTGCAGGACTATTGCTCCTGCATTCAATGTGACGACATCATAACGTGAACACCGGCTGGAGCTCCAATGAGAAGAAGCTCCGGGGGACCGGGGACACACAGAGGAGGAATAAGATAACAGTTTATTCCTCTACCCCTTAATTTAACCCTTGCAGTGCAGTGCAGGGAAGGGGGGGGATCACGGATCAGCGCCCGGCGCAGATAAAAACAACGTTTGTAACGGTTCGTATTTACGGTACGCCGCGCACCTCCGGGACACTGCAATGAATGATGGGGATTTATAATGCATGAGCCCCCCGCTGCTTTCATTATTCCTGCGACAAGAACAGGGATCCGGTATCAGCAGGAACACAGGAGGATTCTATTCTCAGGGATATTTAAGAACCCGTCGGATAGAAATGACACTTTCTACCGATCCATTCTCAATGGTATCGCATGTCAGTGGCGGGTCGTTGTGTGTACTGAGCCAATGACATTTTCGTCATTTTGAAAGTCATTTAAAATATTTCGGTAACTCCCTGCCACTGGTATCGGCACTGGTATCGGCGCATCCCTCGTTGTCACCCTCTCGCAGGAAGTGCCTGAACATGGGGCCACCGGGGACTATTATAATGAAAGCTGTTTAATATGATGATAATTCGTTGTGAAAATGACGTCACCGTGTCGGGTTCCCGCGGTCGGCGTGGAATCCACGCGGGGCTTAGTTACCATGTGCCGGAGGGTTGTAGTTCCCCGTACATCCCGGGGGTCGGGGGGTCACGCCTCATTGCGCACACACATGTTATACGGTTGTCGCTAATGATGAATAGACGTCAGTCCCAGAACAATGCAGAGGAACCGGTATTACAAGCCGGAGCGTTCCCCAGAACTATCAGTGTGATTGGTGTGTGCAGAACAACCAAGAATTCCGTCTGTGCCGAGAACATGCGCAGCGCTTCACCTCCCATCGTACAAAACGCAGGATCCACTTCTAGAAAAGCTCCGCCTCTCATCACTAGGAGGGCGTCCCGGAGCTCCAGCCAGCGACTTTGCCTAGGCTGGGATGTCATTAGTCTGCTGCAGGCAGGAGGAAGCATTTCCTCAGTCTCCCCTCCGCCAGTGATCAGTCTGCTGCAGGCAGGAGGAAGCATTTCCTCAGTCTCCCCTCCCCCAGTGATCAGTCTGCTGCCAGCAGGAGGAAGCATTTCCTCAGTC
Source organism: Nanorana parkeri (assembly GCF_000935625.1). Classification (NCBI taxonomy): domain Eukaryota; kingdom Metazoa; phylum Chordata; class Amphibia; order Anura; family Dicroglossidae; genus Nanorana; species Nanorana parkeri. Next base: position 46,467 of record NW_017308676.1, read on the forward strand.
TCCCCTCCCCCAGTGATCAGTCTGCTGCAGGAAGGAGGAAGCATTTCCTCAGTCTACCCTCCCCCAGTGATCAGTCTGCTGCAGGCAGGAGGAAGCATTTCCTCAGTCTCCCCTCCCCCAGTGATCAGTCTGCTGCAGGCAGGAGGAAGCGTCTCCCCTCCCCCAGTGATCAGTCTGCTGCAGGCAGGAGGAAGCATTTCCTCAGTCTCCCCTCCCCCAGTGCAGGATGTGTGCCATTTTATGTAACGCACTGATACAGTAGCAGGTAAAGCACCGCCCACCATGAAGTGCTCGCACAACACGCATGCCATGCATTGTAGTGTGCTGCATCGAAAAATGAGCCAGGTCTGCTATTGGCTGTGTTCTGGTGCATGGGCAATGCGGCACTGAGGTGTAAATGGGCCCTAAGTGTAACTGCAGCAGAGAAAAATCAGGACTCCTACCCTACAAGACAGGGCTGTGGTTTGTGGCAGAGCTGTGCAAACCTCAGGACTGGATGGGCAGGAATACAAAGCCTCTGGCAGGTCAGACGTTACACGGTTCGGGTTTCCTCTGTTTATTTATCTGTTTGTCTGGAGTTCTGCTTTAATAAAACATTCTGAA
>NW_017308676.1:47365-47671 GCF_000935625.1 Nanorana parkeri
CTCAGACCTCGCAGTTATTTTTGGTCTCTGTTGTCACTATTGTCCTGCGTTCTGTCTGCTGCCCCGACAAGGAGGGACCGGCTTCCTCCGGAGAGAAGAATGGGTGACATCACTCCCCGCGTCCCAGCTTTCCAGTAAGAGGTGAGCGGCCGCTCCCAGGGTGCCGGGAAGGATGCTGCTACGGAGGTCACCGGAGATCTGATCCCGATCACCAATATATCTCATATAAGATTCAATGTCAAATCTCATCTTCAATGTTCCTAAATCTGACCCCAAACCCCCCCCCCCGCAGTGTGCTGTGCGTAG
>NW_017308676.1:48375-49982 GCF_000935625.1 Nanorana parkeri
GTCTGATGGTCATGCGTTGGGGCCGATCTGTGGTCTGATGGTCATGCGTTGGGGCCGATCTGTGGTCTGATGGTCATGCGTTGGGGCCGATCTGTGGTCTGATGGTCATGCATTGGGGCCGATCTGTTGTCTGATGGTCATGCGTTGGGGCCGATCTGTGGTCTGATGGTCATGCGTTGGGGCCGATCTGTGGTCTGAGGGTCATGCGTTGGGGCCGATCTATGGGCTAACGGTCATGCATTGGGGCCGATATGTGGTCTGATGGTCATGCGTCGGAGCCGATCTATGGTCTGATGGTCATGCATTGGAGCCGATCTGTGGTCATGCGTCGGAGCCGATCTATGGTCTGATGGTCATGCGTTGGGGCCGATCTGTGGTCTGATGGTCATGCATTGGGGCCGATCTGTGGTCTGATGGTCATGCGTTGGGGCCGATCTGTGGTCTGACGGTCATGCATTGGGGCCGATCTGTGGTCTGATGGTCATGCGTTGGGGCCGATCTGTGGTCTGATGGTCATGCATTGGGGCTGATTAAAACAACATCACATTCGGACCAAACAAGAACCGAACATGAACTCCTCGAAACTTGCAGCCCAATCAGCTGCGACTGGGGAATTCCCCGCCTGCAGGTGCACCTAAGCAATGGAGCAGGATGCAGTCATGTCATTGGCTATATTAGGTGAATGACATCGCTGCATTGTGTTTATGATTAGCTGCAGGGGAGGGAATATGCCCCACCCCCCAGCTCCGTGCCCAGGGAGGGAATGCCCCGCCCCCCAGCTCCGTGCCCAGGGAGGGAATGCCCCGCCCCCCAGCTCCGTGCCCGGGAGGCCCATGTAGCTTCCGTGTTCAGAGGAGCTTAGGTTTCAGACCAGGTTCAGCCCAAACCTGAGCTCATCCCAAGGGCTGATCTCAGAGGCGTCCTGAGGTGGGGTACCGGGTGACACCCCGCAGTGATGTCATCGCACATGCACGTGATGACGTCAAGCGCTGTACCGCTGTTACTTGCCGGCGGCCATCTTGGTGACGGACGCCGGCAGAGAGAGGAGGGGACGTCACCTGGTGGGATAAGGTATGCCGCCGGGTCCCCTCCCCTCTCTCTCTCTCGAGCAACTGTTGGGCTCGGTCCCTGACAGAGTGCCCTACTTTTCAGAGGGGGGGTGACACCAAAATGACTGTCAGTCTCAGCGCCATCTAGTGGATCTCAAGGCTCAATGCTTTTGTCAAGCATATGTATAGCATAGGTCACTCTACATAGGTCAGGCGCATGGAGGATGTCCTCATGTGTGGGGAATGTCTTTAGGGAGAATCCAGTCCAGTGCTAATGGGGAAGAGTCCGGGGACTGGAAAAGGCTCGGTCACGTTAGGAGCCATTCGGGAAGGTTTGCAGTTGCCTTGTCTACCTGGCTCTGACATCATCCTCTCTGTGTCTCTTCGCAGGTCCTCTCGCACAACCTCTGCACACTGCTCAACGTTCCTCATGATCCAGTGGCCCTGGAAGAACACTTCAGGGACGATGATGAAGGTCCGGTGTCTAACCAGGGGTACATGCCTTACCTCAACAAATTCATTCTGGACAAGGTGAGAACCGCCCCCTGCGCCCCCCCC
>NW_017308676.1:50202-51160 GCF_000935625.1 Nanorana parkeri
TAAATATTCTCTCTTGGAGCCAATTGAGGGATTGAAAATAAATGTTGCTGTTTACCCGTGTGAAATTGTATGACATGGCTGCTGATTGTACACAGATCAGCGTCAGTGGGCGGAAGCTCTCGTGTCTTGCCAGGCTGGAATCAACTCACCAGTCAGCAGACAAACTGCAGGTGGTGGCAAGCTGCACTAAATTGTGTGTGTGGGCCGTGAAAGAAGGGAGCACACCAAGATTCTAGCTTGCAGTGCAGCTTGGGGAACCTCAGAAGTGTGCGGCTGTTCCTCAGCCCTTAGCGTATGCCAGGTCACATGCAAGATTCACATCTGTCTGTGTGTGGCCAGCCAATTAGAGTTAGGTGAGGTGCCCTCCAGTGGCAGCAAGCAGTATTGCAGGCTGTGATAATTCTTTCATTGAAATGTTTTATCTGCCCCAAAGTAAGCACTCTCATCCCTCCTCCACTCAACAAGAATTTCTCTCTGCTTAGCAAATCGCTATTGGTGTGATTCCTTGACACCAGTGATGGAAGTACGTTAAATGAGAACTATGAGGGGGGTGGTGATTTTCACTCATCCTCATAGTTCTAGCCGACGTGTGACAATGAGACTGTCACAGGTCGGCTCAGTAGATCGGGGAGTGAGGGAACACATAGCGGCGCTCGCTCACTTCTCGATCATGTTCCTGCAGAGAGCCGTGACTGTCACTCACGGCTCCCTGCAGGGAATCCCCCACTCCCCTCTCCGATCCTCCAGCGCTGACTGGTGGAACGGATTGGGGAAGGGGGCGGGTACAGCTGGCTCTGCCTCTAGATAGGCAGAGCCAGCTGTCACTCACACAGCTGGGCGGATCTCGACAGTAATGTCCGGATCCGTCCCGGCTGCGGCGGTCTCAGTATACCGCGAGCTGTAGCTCCCTATATACTGAGCTTTGGGTCATGGGAGGAGGCTAGTATATGTCCTCCCG
>NW_017308676.1:51767-60448 GCF_000935625.1 Nanorana parkeri
TGGCTCTGCCTCTAGATAGGCGGAGCCAGCTGTCACTCACGCAGCTGGGCGGATCCAGACATAATTGTTGGGATCCGCTTCAGCTGCGGCGTCTCAGTATACCGCGAGCTGTATCTCCCTATATCCTGAGCTTAGGGTGACGGGAGGAAGCTAGTTTGTGTCCTCCTGTTACCCTAAGGAGAACTATGGGGAAAAGCCCTAACACCATAGTTCTCCTTTAAGTCTAGGCCCTGGAAACCGCGACCTAACTTCTACTCTCAACAATTTGTTACCAGTTGTACAGTAAGGTGCACACGAGACAAGTTGTTTTACATGCTAGTTTGTGAGTGTGCCATGATGCCTTTCTACTAACTTCTACTCTAACGCCTAAACTGAAACTGACATCCAGGCACCCAACACTAACCTAATATTACCCCCACACTAAGCCCCAACAGTAAACGGACAGCATACGTCACGCACTCACCTCATGAGCACTGAAACTTTCCCTGAAAGATGTTGGCATGTAATGTGGACCAGAGTTGAGATTTGCTCTGATATTGGGACCATTGGGAAATATTCATTGTGTGTAAGCGGTATCCTGAACATGGAAGTTTTGCCCTAAATTCGTCCTGAACATGTGAGTGAGCCTAGGCACTCCTGTGACTCCCCTTCTGCACTGGCAAAGAGCAGGGAGGAGGAGTGAGGAGAAAGAGGTGACATTTAGAAATGGTGGTAAGAGACGGGTCTCCCCGGTGCTGTGGCCACCTCTGATATCATGGAGTGTCTCAACAATAACCTGCAATTGACCTTCATTCTCTACGTGGACACAGGGGGTGTGATGGCACCCATTGCCGTTCTCCTTATTTCTCTCTACCATTCAATCCTTTTGGAAAGTAACATTTTTATGTTGATTTTCTCATATTATGTTAGGTTCTGCACTGGCAAAGAGCAGGGAGGAGAAGGAATGAGGAGAAAGAGGAGATCATTTAGTAATGGTGGCAAGAGACGGGTCTCCCCAGTGCTGTGGCCACCTCTGATATTATGGATTGTCCTAACAATAACCTGCAGTTGCCCTTCATTCTCTACAGTGGACACAGGGGGTGTGATGGCACCCATCGCCGTTCCCTTTATTTTTCTCTACCATTCAATCCTATTGGAAAGTAAAATTTTTATGTTGATTTTCTCATATTATGTTAGGTTCTGCACTGGCAAAGAGCAGGGAGGAGAAGGAATGAGGAGAAAGAGGAGATCATTTAGTAATGGTGGCAAGAGACGGGTCTCCCCAGTGCTGTGGCCACCTCTGATATTATGGATTGTCCTAACAATAACCTGCAGTTGCCCTTCATTCTCTACAGTGGACACAGGGGGTGTGATGGCACCCATCGCCGTTCCCTTTATTTTTCTCTACCATTCAATCCTATTGTAAAGTAACATTTTTATGTTGATTTTCCATGTTTAATCTCGTGTATAAAAGTCCTTCTGGAAAATAGCAGAGCACATCTTGGTATTCGAGGGAGCCTAGGCACTCCTTTGGCTCACCTTAGGTTCTGCACTGGCAAAGAGCAGGGAGGAGGAGGAGTGAGGAGAAAGAGGTGACCATTTGGGAATGGTGGTAAGAGACGGGTCTCCCCAGTGCTGGGGCCACCTCCTGATATTATGGATTGTCCTAACAATAACCTGCAGTTGACCTTCATTCTCTACAGTGGATAAAGGGGGTGTGATGGCACCCATTGCCGTTCCCTATATTTTTCTATACCATTCAATCTTATTACAAAGTAACATTTTTATGTTGATTTTCTTTTTTCAAGTTGCTTTTCCATGTTTTATCTCGCGTACAAAATTGTTTAAGGGGAAGTAAGTGGATGGAATTTTAAAGAGGAAACGCAGACAATGAGGAAGACCAGTCAGCAAAGTTCGAGTGCTTTTCAGGAAACAATGCAGTCTTCTAAATTCACCTCAATTCTGCGCAGTACACCCCCCCCCCAGCTACATTCAGTAGGCTTTCCACACTGCCTTAGGGAGTGACTGAGTTATTTTCTGACATGATTCCGAGCTGTGCAGCTGGCCACTCCGGGAAGTACAGAGGGTAGAATTTGGAGCCCGGGACCACGACAATTACATTTTCCGCAGACTATTCATAAAATCTTGGTAACAAAACGGATTTCTTTGCTGGGACAGCCGGCCGGGTGCATCAAATCAAAGCCAGATTGGCACTACTTAGCAGGTGGCATACTTGAGGAGCATACTTTTAAAGATGGCTGCCATTTGGCAATTTGTTACCTTGCCGGGCCTTGTAGGATGATCATTAGCTGCGTTTTATAACCCCAGTAGAAGCGGGTGCTTGAAAATCCCTGAAACGCATTGTAACAATACATTTACGAATAGAAATCTGGGTTCCTCCAAACCAGAAACGTTCTGAGTGTTCTTAAAGGAGAACTATGGGGAATAGACTTCACCCCATAGTTCTCCTTTAAGGCGCTGCGCACCCACCAACAGCAAGATTGGCATTGATCAGCTCACCTAATCACCTGGACTGACCCAGCAGATGTACTAACAAGAACAACAGGCAGGGAGATGTCTGCAAGCCTTAAGGGCTTGTTCACACGATGTCCGGATTCTGTCCGGACCAGAACCGTGCGCTCCTGCACCCAAAATGCATCCCAAAGTCTCCCTATGTGTTTTATGGGCTCCAGTTGTCACCAGCGCAGTCCGTTCCGGACAGAAAAAAATACTGCACGTCACATTTTCTCCGGTCCGGAGACGGACCGTAAAACGCATCAAAAATGCAACATACTGACAGCCCCACTCCGGTAAAAACGCGTCAGAAACGCACTGCACGGGTAGCACCGCGTCTGCAGATCTGCTCCAGAAAATAGTGTGAACAAGCCCTAGCACTCTCCTCCCTTTTGCTCCGTAGTACAAGGCTTTAAAAAGTAAATATCGGAGGCTCTCTGACCAGCTAGAATAACTACAAAGAGGAAGTGACATTTTTACTATTTATACTCTTTTTATTGGTGTTTATACAAAGGAAACAAATCGCATCCAAAACAAACTTCAGTTCGGTGCCAGAATCCTAAAGCCTGACCAATCAGGAGTCTTGTTTTATGGCCCAAAGTTCCCAAATACGATGAATCATTTCATGTGGCGTGATGGCCTCGCCGTGCAACCTGTGGAGCTTTCCTATAAACATTCGGACCTCTCGGTGACCACCAGATTTCCTTTGTGGATGTGCACGTCATACATGTGCCCCTTCCGTTGACATCTCTTCCCGTGTGCTCTCTGGATTCAGGGGCCCGGAGGCAATCCGGTGCTCACATCTTCCTTCATTACAAAGGATTTCCAAAGAGGCCTTTTTACTGTTCCAAAAATAACCCGGAGGAACTTCGCCGTCTGGCTCTACCGCGGGCCACGTGTGCAGACAAACCGTTTCGGAAAGTCTTGGCTGTGTCGGCAAGTTTCTGGTGGTGTGACGCGAAGGAAACTGCTCTGCAGACTCAAACCACGTCGGGGGAGTTTGCCGGTCGTGGTGACCGCGTTCCTATTCGCCGGAAGGTTCTCACGTATCCGGGTCACGGTGTAGCTGGTGGAAGTTGGTCACATGGAACAGAACTTAATGATGAAGACTTCCCCAAGTACCATCCTCAATGACCATCAGGAACATACCACAGTATACATCGCCACCAGGTGATCCATGGGACGTGTCTGGTCACATGTTCATTGTCCAAGGTCATTTCACTGAACAAGCTGAAGAGAGAAGCTGATTGGTTGCCGTGGCTTCAGGTTCTGTCTGCTCCAGTCTTCATTAATTCCCTTCCCCCCCATTGTGTTCTAACCGACATTATCCCAGAACATTGGAAATCCAAACAGAGGCTCAACAAATGCATGGCCCAACATAGGAGAGCGAACATTGCAGGACAAGGCAGTCTTCCTGCACCTTCAACTGACTTCATTGCTTCCCAAATAATTAAAGAAGGTCAGATATAAGACTGAAGGGGAGGACGGAGGTCAGATAGGAGACTGAAGGTAAGTACGGATGTCAGATAGAAGACTAAAGGGAAGGACGGAGGGCAGATAGAAGACTGAGGGGGAGGACGGAGGTCCGATAGAAGACTGAAGGGAAGGACGGAGGGCAGATAGAAGACTGAGGGGGAGGACGGAGGTCCGATAGAAGACTGAAGGGAAGGACGGAGGGCAGATAGAAGACTGAGGGGGAGGACGGAGGTCCGATAGAAGACTGAAGGGAAGGACGGAGGGCAGATAGAAGACTGAGGGGGAGGACGGAGGTCCGATAGAAGACTGAAGGGAAGGACGGAGGGCAGATAGAAGACTGAGGGGGAGGACGGAGGTCCGATAGAAGACTGAAGGGAAGGACGGAGGGCAGATAGAAGACTGAGGGGGAGGACGGAGGTCCGATAGAAGACTGAAGGGAAGGACGGAGGGCAGATAGAAGACTGAGGGGGAGGACGGAGGTCCGATAGAAGACTGAAGGGAAGGACGGAGGGCAGATAGAAGACTGAGGGGGAGGACGGAGGTCCGATAGAAGACTGAAGGGAAGGACGGAGGGCAGATAGAAGACTGAGGGGGAGGACGGAGGTCCGATAGAAGACTGAAGGGAAGGACGGAGGGCAGATAGAAGACTGAGGGGGAGGACGGAGGTCCGATAGAAGACTGAAGGGAAGGACGGAGGGCAGATAGAAGACTGAGGGGGAGGACGGAGGTCCGATAGAAGACTGAAGGGAAGGACGGAGGGCAGATAGAAGACTGAGGGGGAGGACGGAGGTCCGATAGAAGACTGAAGGGAAGGACGGAGGGCAGATAGAAGACTGAGGGGGAGGACGGAGGTCCGATAGAAGACTGAAGGGAAGGACGGAGGGCAGATAGAAGACTGAGGGGGAGGACGGAGGTCCGATAGAAGACTGAAGGGAAGGACGGAGGGCAGATAGAAGACTGAGGGGGAGGACGGAGGTCCGATAGAAGACTGAAGGGAAGGACGGAGGGCAGATAGAAGACTGAGGGGGAGGACGGAGGTCCGATAGAAGACTGAAGGGAAGGACGGAGGGCAGATAGAAGACTGAGGGGGAGGACGGAGGTCCGATAGAAGACTGAAGGGAAGGACGGAGGGCAGATAGAAGACTGAGGGGGAGGACGGAGGTCCGATAGAAGACTGAAGGGAAGGACGGAGGGCAGATAGAAGACTGAGGGGGAGGACGGAGGTCCGATAGAAGACTGAAGGGAAGGACGGAGGGCAGATAGAAGACTGAGGGGGAGGACGGAGGTCCGATAGAAGACTGAAGGGAAGGACGGAGGGCAGATAGAAGACTGAGGGGGAGGACGGAGGTCCGATAGAAGACTGAAGGGAAGGACGGAGGGCAGATAGAAGACTGAGGGGGAGGACGGAGGTCCGATAGAAGACTGAAGGGAAGGACGGAGGGCAGATAGAAGACTGAGGGGGAGGACGGAGGTCCGATAGAAGACTGAAGGGAAGGACGGAGGGCAGATAGAAGACTGAGGGGGAGGACGGAGGTCCGATAGAAGACTGAAGGGAAGGACGGAGGGCAGATAGAAGACTGAGGGGGAGGACGGAGGTCCGATAGAAGACTGAAGGGAAGGACGGAGGGCAGATAGAAGACTGAGGGGGAGGACGGAGGTCCGATAGAAGACTGAAGGGAAGGACGGAGGGCAGATAGAAGACTGAGGGGGAGGACGGAGGTCCGATAGAAGACTGAAGGGAAGGACGGAGGGCAGATAGAAGACTGAGGGGGAGGACGGAGGTCCGATAGAAGACTGAAGGGAAGGACGGAGGGCAGATAGAAGACTGAGGGGGAGGACGGAGGTCCGATAGAAGACTGAAGGGAAGGACGGAGGGCAGATAGAAGACTGAGGGGGAGGACGGAGGTCCGATAGAAGACTGAAGGGAAGGACGGAGGGCAGATAGAAGACTGAGGGGGAGGACGGAGGTCCGATAGAAGACTGAAGGGAAGGACGGAGGGCAGATAGAAGACTGAGGGGGAGGACGGAGGTCCGATAGAAGACTGAAGGGAAGGACGGAGGGCAGATAGAAGACTGAGGGGGAGGACGGAGGTCCGATAGAAGACTGAAGGGAAGGACGGAGGGCAGATAGAAGACTGAGGGGGAGGACGGAGGTCCGATAGAAGACTGAAGGGAAGGACGGAGGGCAGATAGAAGACTGAGGGGGAGGACGGAGGTCCGATAGAAGACTGAAGGGAAGGACGGAGGGCAGATAGAAGACTGAGGGGGAGGACGGAGGTCCGATAGAAGACTGAAGGGAAGGACGGAGGGCAGATAGAAGACTGAGGGGGAGGACGGAGGTCCGATAGAAGACTGAAGGGAAGGACGGAGGGCAGATAGAAGACTGAGGGGGAGGACGGAGGTCCGATAGAAGACTGAAGGGAAGGACGGAGGGCAGATAGAAGACTGAGGGGGAGGACGGAGGTCCGATAGAAGACTGAAGGGAAGGACGGAGGGCAGATAGAAGACTGAGGGGGAGGACGGAGGTCCGATAGAAGACTGAAGGGAAGGACGGAGGGCAGATAGAAGACTGAGGGGGAGGACGGAGGTCCGATAGAAGACTGAAGGGAAGGACGGAGGGCAGATAGAAGACTGAGGGGGAGGACGGAGGTCCGATAGAAGACTGAAGGGAAGGACGGAGGGCAGATAGAAGACTGAGGGGGAGGACGGAGGTCCGATAGAAGACTGAAGGGAAGGACGGAGGGCAGATAGAAGACTGAGGGGGAGGACGGAGGTCCGATAGAAGACTGAAGGGAAGGACGGAGGGCAGATAGAAGACTGAGGGGGAGGACGGAGGTCCGATAGAAGACTGAAGGGAAGGACGGAGGGCAGATAGAAGACTGAGGGGGAGGACGGAGGTCCGATAGAAGACTGAAGGGAAGGACGGAGGGCAGATAGAAGACTGAGGGGGAGGACGGAGGTCCGATAGAAGACTGAAGGGAAGGACGGAGGTCAGATAGAAGACTGAAGGGAAGGATGAAGCTCAGTGTCGGCGCCTCATTTACAGCAGATTATTTCCCCTCGGTGGAGATTTCACACATTTGGCCTCCGGACTTTACCCCGTATCAGTTACTATTTATACACGTATAAATCCTTTAACTGCTCATTCACGCACATCAGTGAAAGGGGAAGTAGGCGGAAGAATGTTTAAGGAACAACTTCAGACGACAAGTTAATGTGTATCTGAAGCCAAAGAAGAAATGTTTTGGAGTGGAATGTGGAAGGGTTCGATCCTGTGTCAGGTTTGTCCCCAGTGGAAGGATTCCCCCTCCCCCCCCCCTCGAAATGTGTCCTGGTGTCACTATGAGGAGGAAGTGATGGGAAATCCAGAATGTTATGGTTGTCATTGGAACAGGAATAGAAGGGAGAATCTTCCAATGGGGACACCTCCGGGGATAATGGTCTTGGAGGGATTTCCTCGCACTTTGGAGGGATTTCCTCTCACTTCCTGTTGTGTTTCTGGGATGGGAACTGAATGAAAAATGTCCAAATGAAACACAGAACACAAAAAAGAAAACCGATGTTCTGAAACGTCACATACAGTGCCGGGAGGTTTGCCACCCGAGACAAGGATGACCCCCTCTGTATACATACAAATGGCATATGTGTATACAGGGGCGTCCCGAGGCTGGGTGACACCCGGAGCGGTACCCGAGTGTCACCCCGCCGAGACGTCACTGCGCGTGACGTCACCACGCGCGATGGCGTCATCGCGCATGCGCGGCAGTATTCTGATACCTGCCGGCGGCCATCTTGGTGATGGACACCGGCAGAGAGAGGAGGAGAAAGCCACCCGGCGGGATAAGGTATGCCGCCGGGTCCCCTCCTCTCTCCTGATACTGTCCATGACCGAGCGCCCGACTTTTCAGAGGGGGGTGACACCAAAATTACTGTGAGTCATTTTGGTGTCACCCCTCCAATGGTGGCACCCCCCGCACCCCCCTTGTGACGCCACTGTGTGTATATGTAAACAGTAGGGATGCACCGATAGCGGTTTTTCGGTATCGAGTACCGATATTTATATTTCGGTACTCGTGGATGCCGAGTACCGATACCAAGCTCCCCTCCCCCGGGATTGGCTACAATCTTATGTTTAGTTTACTAATTTGTACTGAGACTGTAGTCCATCCCCCGGGGGCGGAGCTTGGAGCGGTGACTACGTTACAACACACACAGCGACCGTGGGGAACAGACGTAGCCCCCCTCCAGAAGGAAGGACAGTGTCAGAGATGATTGGAGGATCTCCAGCCGAGTGACACACAAATAAGATACATTGTTGCTCAGAGTTCCGGGACTTGGATGGATTCTGAAGATTTAACTCCGGAGTTTGGTGTCACTTTAACAAACCTTTAAATAACTCTGCCATGCTTCGTACTGTAATCATCATCTTAATGTTTATACTTTGTATCCACGGTGACATTTTTGTTTTAACTTTCGCTGATCCAAATAGAAACATCGCATCTTCTTTTCTAGTTCTGTCTTTGGGTTGCGTAAACAACAAGATCATTTGCACCAGACAATATCCCTGAAGGAAGCTTTGTTTATCCTTTTATATGTATTACTTTGTTATCTTTAAATTATAACAAAGTTTTTGTTGAATAAACAGACCCAAAGTGGGAATGTACAGCTTGCTCTGCTGCATAGTAGGGGGGGGGGGGGGGGGGGGGGGCACA
>NW_017308676.1:60497-64943 GCF_000935625.1 Nanorana parkeri
CCAACTTTACACACATAACATGCCACACACATGATATAACATAAATCTATTTCGTTCTATGACGCCGGTTCGCAGTCTTTACACTTTATTGCGATTTTAGGATTCCTTCCATTGTTTCCTCGTGCCGGCGGTAGCCACCAGCAACCGTCTCACCGTGGCTACGGAATGCGCGTCAGGTCGGTTGCGAAGGGTCCTGTAAGTTTTTATTGGGAGAGCCGCAGGCCCTCGCCAAGTGGTTGAAGAAAGCTCTTCCTTGTCACAGATGCAAAATGAATGATTGATTTGGGAGAAAAGGAAATGAGCTTTTTGGTCAACAGTGAGCGTATTGTGCGTCGGAGGGACCCTGGCGCGGGGCCCAGATTCAAATCTGCCTGCTCAGAACCGGTGTTCAAGGGAGATAAAAGTTCTCTTAAAATTCCCGTCCCACCTCTTGTTCTGCTATTGGGACACAAGTGTCTCGGCTTACATGCGGCCTGTTAACCCTTCGAGGAACAAAAATCTTTACTTTATTTCCCATTATGAACCTCCCCCCCCCTTCACAGGGATATAATCTTCTGTTCCCAGCTTTATAAAGAGGTGGAGTTTTAATGACGCAGTTTACAGACAGAATACCAATGAGATGGCACTTCAGGGCCGCGGTTCTCAACCGTCTTTCACGCTGGGCACCGTGTAAAGTATGCAGAATCTCAAGGCACCCCAGTATGAAAAGCAAAAAAATGGAAATGTACAAAAAAAAAATTGTGATGCCTCCAAAAAACATGAAGATTTCCCTTCACACCCGAAGCCCCCCAATTTTACATCACAAGCCCCCCTTTACATCAGATGTGCTTTCCCTTCCCCATTCACATCGGAAGCCTTCTTCACATCCAAGTCCTCAGTCTCCCTTCACATCAGAGTCCTCAGTCCCCTCTATCACATCAGATCCCTCAGTCCCCTTCACATCGGAGTCCTCAGTCCCTCCTTCACATCGGAGTCCTCAGTCCCCCCTTCACAAGAGAGTCCTCAGTCCCCCTTCACATCAGAGTCCTCAGTTCCCCCTTCACATCAGAGTCCTCAGTCCCCTCTATCACATCAGATCCCTCAGTCCCCTTCACATCGGAGTCCTCAGTCCCTCCTTCACATCGGAGTCCTCAGTCCCCCCTTCACAAGAGAGTCCTCAGTCCCCCTTCACATCAGAGTCCTCAGTTCCCCCTTCACATCAGAGTCCTCAGTCCCCTCTATCACATCAGATCCCTCAGTCCCCTCTATCACATCAGAGCCCTCAGTCACCTTCACAAGAGAGTCCTCAGTCCCCCCTTCACATCAGAGTCCTCAGTCCCCCCTTCACATCAGAGTCCTCAGTCCCCTCTATCACATCAGAGTCCTCAGTCCCCCCTTCACATCAGAGCCCTCAGTCCCCCCTTAAGGATGCTCATCCTTTAGCAGGGACGTTGGTGACAACTGTATAAGATGGGCACTTCCTTCCCTTTCCCTGTTGCGTCTACAAGAGAGGAAGTGAAAGGGAATCTTCCCAGAGGTACCATGTGGGCAATAAATAAATAAATACACAATTGATGGATATTTGATACAATTCTCTCCTCTCTCCAAAATGGGAAAAGAAAAAATGTTTTAGCTTTTAGATACACTTTAAATGATGAATTGTGGGGGAGGGGTTAAGGGTTTAGTATTAGGGGTGGGTGGGATACTCGCCATTGTAGGGGTTTGTATTTGGGGTTTAGGTGGGACGGGATTAAATAATAAGGTTAATTGAATGTTACATTTGGGGTCATGTTGTTTTCCAGATTTCGTTTTTTGGGTTGAAGTTGAACAATACCGGCTCTTCTAGGATGAAAGCTTTCGGGGGCCGAGGGCCCCTTGTGGCCCCCCTTTATATTCCCGGCATTGTACAATAGATAGAAGCAGGCGGTGCTCAGGCAGGGCCGGCGATGGCCGCTTTGTTATGGGGAACGTTCCTCCTTATCATAGCACCATTGAGGATTGTCCCACTGCTGATCGCCCCCTGCTGGACACTGCCCTGGGGGGCGTGCTTGTGTCTCTTGGGTGCTCCCTGCATGAAGGTGTGCTTTTTGCTGCTGGGAGAGGGTGTTGGCGCCCTGGGGGGCGGAGTCGTCCACGTCGGGGACGGGATGGGGGATTATGCGGAGGCCCATAACGATCTTCTCGTCTACCAACTGGCACAGTCAGGTTCTCCGTTGGGGATTAATGGCAGTTAAGATTGTACAGCGCTCCTGCACTTGTATCACGCTGCCGTTCAGAGGCGACACCCGGAGCTTTAGGAGAAGCTGCAGGCTCTCTACATCCGCGTCTTGTCACCGTACTGCTCTACAAAGATGGCGCCGGTGTAGTCGGCTGCCGTCACGACTGCTCTGCAGTCGTGTAAGCATTTCACTGCATATCATACTTGTACGATTGTGTATGTGACAAATAAAATCTATCTATCTATCTTATTATGGGGGAGATTGCCCAATACATGGGGGAGCATGGCGGCTGTGTGCTGAGTCCTCTTGCCGGGGAGGACTACAACTCCCAGCAATGTCTCCATGGAGGTTGCCCCAATTTCCTCCCACAATAGGGTAACATAGTGGCAGATTAAGTGCTGCTTTTCTCCCAGAAATGCCCCCGGGTGCATATATAACTAGGCTGGAGGAAATATACTGTGAGGCTCAGAGGGGGACGGGGACCAATAAGATTTGGGTATTTTCGGTGAGGTCCCACGCCGAGGAGTCTGTTTATTTCCTCGGCATTTCTTCTCGCTTAACATTCAGCCAAACGCGGGATTTTCCCAAAGTAAAAATAGACGTCAGACTAAGAATCACACCCAGACACGTCATCATTGCCAAGCCGTGTTTACCCTCTGCAGGCGAAGGACTGCCAGGCGGCTATCGTCCTCTTAAAGGCGCACTCCATTATCTAATACGTTTCGCTTTTTACTATAATGGATTTATGTCACTTTTCTGTACAATGAAACTGACGGATTTTATTGTTACATAGTATTCGAGGTTAAAAAAAGGACACAGGTCCATCAACTCCAACCCGTGTGTGTGTGTGTGCGTGCATAAGAGTCCCTGTGTGGTCTAGTATTTAAGGGTACCTGTTCCCCTGTATCAGGGGCGTAACAAGAAATCACAGGGCCCCATAGCAAAATTTTGTATGGGGGCCCTGTGATTTCTAGTTACGTCCACCTGATAACCCAAACAGCCCACCTGAGGGTGACCCTGCACAGCCCACCATAGACCCTCTACTTGGGTGCTCCCTGCATGAAGGTGTGCTTTTTGCTGCTGGGAGAGGGTGTTGGCGCCCTGGGGGGCGGAGTCGTCCACGTCGGGGACAGGATGGGGGATTATGCGGAGGCCCATAACGATCTTCTCGTCTACCAACTGGCACAGTCAGGTTCTCCGTTGGGGATTAATGGCAGTTAAGATTGTACAGCGCTCCTGCACTTGTATCACGCTGCCGTTCAGAGGCGACACCCGGAGCTTTAGGAGAAGCTGCAGGCTCTCTACATCCGCGTCTTGTCACCGTACTGCTCTACAAAGATGGCGCCGGTGTAGTCGGCTGCCGTCACGACTGCTCTGCAGTCGTGTAAGCATTTCACTGCATATCATACTTGTACGATTGTGTATGTGACAAATAAAATCTATCTATCTATCTTATTATGGGGGAGATTGCCCAATACATGGGGGAGCATGGCGGCTGTGTGCTGAGTCCTCTTGCCGGGGAGGACTACAACTCCCAGCAATGTCTCCATGGAGGTTGCCCCAATTTCCTCCCACAATAGGGTAACATAGTGGCAGATTAAGTGCTGCTTTTCTCCCAGAAATGCCCCCGGGTGCATATATAACTAGGCTGGAGGAAATATACTGTGAGGCTCAGAGGGGGACGGGGACCAATAAGATTTGGGTATTTTCGGTGAGGTCCCACGCCGAGGAGTCTGTTTATTTCCTCGGCATTTCTTCTCGCTTAACATTCAGCCAAACGCGGGATTTTCCCAAAGTAAAAATAGACGTCAGACTAAGAATCACACCCAGACACGTCATCATTGCCAAGCCGTGTTTACCCTCTGCAGGCGAAGGACTGCCAGGCGGCTATCGTCCTCTTAAAGGCGCACTCCATTATCTAATACGTTTCGCTTTTTACTATAATGGATTTATGTCACTTTTCTGTACAATGAAACTGACGGATTTTATTGTTACATAGTATTCGAGGTTAAAAAAAGGACACAGGTCCATCAACTCCAACCCGTGTGTGTGTGTGTGCGTGCATAAGAGTCCCTGTGTGGTCTAGTATTTAAGGGTACCTGTTCCCCTGTATCAGGGGCGTAACAAGAAATCACAGGGCCCCATAGCAAAATTTTGTATGGGGGCCCTGTGATTTCTAGTTACGTCCACCTGATAACCCAAACAGCCCACCTGAGGGTGACCCTGCACAGCCCACCATAGACCCTCT
>NW_017308676.1:65069-65748 GCF_000935625.1 Nanorana parkeri
CCATGTCTTTATGGTTCTTTATGCAATGCAGACAGATCATGACTGGTGGGAGGGGCCTAAGTGCAAAGGCAAACTTGGTCTGAAAATATTTTTTGATAATCGGATTAATTTGTTTTTTTTCCACCCCATTTGATTCCTCAGGTGCAGGGAGACTTCAACAAGGTGGAGTTCTATTGGATGTGTTGGACTCTGTGCGCTAAGAAGCATCTGGTGAGAAGCCCCCTGTGTATCAGTGAGGACAGCTCCTTCAAAGTGTGGTGCATCTTTAACTTCCTGTCCGATGACAAGTACCCGCTCGCCATTGTAAATCCGTAAGTTATGGTTACATGGTGAGGATGTAAGCGTAACAATACAAGAGGATCGCAAAGACAAGAAGGAAAAGAGTGCAAAATGCGACACCACATTAAATATCCGACGCGTTTCAGGGGCCAAATGCTCCCACTTCATCAGGGCTACAAACAGAGTATTACCATGTATTCAAATAATATTAAATATAGGAAATATTAAGAAAAGTGTAACAAATATTAAAAATAATCTCTCCCCACTCTCCCCTCACTCCTCTCTCTCTCCCTAACTCTCTCCTTTCTCTCTTCTCTTTCTCCCCCTCTCTCTCCCCTCTCACTCCCCTCTCTCCCCTCTACCTCCTCTCTCTCCTCTCTCCCCCCTCTCTCCCACCTCA
>NW_017308676.1:75796-83221 GCF_000935625.1 Nanorana parkeri
GAAGGGTTTCTAATATCTGACACATAGAATATACAGGAAGTGAGAAATGAAGAACAAACGATTGTTTTTACAAAGGATCAGCAACTCTCATGATAAAAAGAGATACAATGATATCGATTGGGCGGCAGATGTGTGACGACTGAGGATGAGAAGTAATAAAAGGAACAAAATGTCCAAAAATCATGGTCCTGGACACAGGTGGGGAGGGGCGGGGCCGGCGGAATGTTGGTGATCGATGTGGAAGAATTCCGTAACAAAGTGTCTTTTTGGGGGATGTTTGAAACATTGTATCGGAGGGTCAGAGATCCGGGGAAAGGTTTCCAGGTGCGTTTATTGACACTTCATGTCAAAACAAATAGCAACGTTTCGGGGCCACACAGGGTCCCCTTCATCAGGCTTGAGGGTTAGTTCACACCATAAGCAGTGCGTTCCGGTCCGATTCTAGCCAGAACGCACTGCCTGGCATTGCGGCCGGCTCACTTTTTTGCCGGGCTGGGGGGGCGGGTCATTGAAGTGAATGGCACCGTAGCCACGCCCTCCGGCCGCAATGCGATTGCCCGCACGGGATCGCAGGGCACATTGTGCCTGCAGTGCGGTCCAGTGCAATCAAAATGCTGCAAGCGACCCCCTGCGTTTGTTTGCGGCGGACTCTCTCAGTCTGATCTATCACGGACTTGTTTTTCTCATTCTGCACATTGGTTATATGGGTGTTTTTGTTTTGGTATGTTGTGTGCCTTTCATCTCATTGTTTGTGCTCTTTTAGTACTTTGTCCCTTGTATATTGTTTTATATGTTTGTACAAGTCGCGTGTAAACATTGCTACATGTGCTCTGAGCGGAGGAAGTCCACGTGTACCTGACATCGCCATGCATGACCCCGGGACTGCGCAATCAATAGACACCGGCACTCTGACTGACCCCATGACATTATCTCTATGCCAACTTTCACAACATTGGCTCTGAGTGATCACATGACGACCTCATGTTGCTGCGGAGAAACCATAAAAAAAAATATTTGCACTCAGGATTGATCAATAAATTATAATCCGAGCAGCACCGGAAATTATTGCTCCATTCATGACCAATGTGGGATGATGTCATGTGACCACTGTGGTGAAAGCTGATAGTGGGGTGATGTCATGTGACCACCGTGGTGAAAGCTGATAGTGGGGTGATGTCATGTGACCACTGTGGTGAAAGCTGGCAGTGGGATGATGTCATGTGACCACTGTGATGAAAGCTGGCAGTGGGATGATGTCATGTGACCACCATGGTGAAAGCTGGTAGTGGGATGATGTCATGTGACAGCTGGCAGTGGAATGATGTCATGTGACCACTGTGATGAAAGCTGGCAGTGGGATGATGTCATGTGACCACCATGGTGAAAGCTGGTAGTGGGATGATGTCATGTGACAGCTGGCAGTGGAATGATGTCATGTGACCACTGTGATGAAAGCTGGCAGTGGGATGATGTCATGTGACCGCTGGCAGTGGGATGATGTCATGTGACCACTGTGGTAAAAGCTGGCAGTGGTATGATGTCATGTGACAGCTGGCAGTTGGATGATGTCATGTGACCACTGTGATGAAAGCTGGCAGTGGGAAGATGTCATGTAACCGATGTGGTGAAAGCTGGCAGTGGGATTATGTCATGTGACAGCTGGCAGTGGGATGATGTCATGTGATCATTCTGAGCCAATGTCAAATAAAACTGGAATTGCATTGTATCAGGCAGGTAGGAACATTTGCGACAGATGATACTTGCACAGCCTTTTCTGCTATAAAATAACTGCCTGTCACCAGCTGATACTTTATTTCCACTTTAACATGCTCCATGCACTGCACTGACTGGCCCCTTTTGTTGCTTCTCCCTCCTCCAGTCTGAGCTCTGTTGTGCAACAGATTGCAACGGGCTGATACCGGGTCAGATTCAGGTACTTAAGCCGTTTTGCATTCAAAAATAACAAGTAATAATGAGAGATTAATAATGACCGAGCTGCATTCTTTTCTTTATTTTTCTTCCTTTCACAGTTCAGCTTTAACAATTTTGAGGATTAGGGCCGGTTCACACCACAAAGTCCGCGTTCCAGTGCGTTCGGCCTCCGGAACGCACTCGAACGCAAGCCGGCCAGCTCTCTGCATTCCGGGTGGGAGGGGGCCCCCAAGCTGCAGTGCGATCGCCCGCACCTGGAACGCAGGCACATTAGTTCCTACATTCCGGTCCAGTGCAATCTACAAAAACAGTGCTTGCAGCATTTTGTTCATACCGGACCATAATGTGCCTTGCGTTCCTGTGCCGCCGATCGCATTGAGGGTGTGGCTACGGTGCCATTCAGTTCAATGGACCGCCACGCTCTCTTCCTGCCCCACAACATAGTGAGCCGGCCACAATGCGATGCAGTGCGTTCTGGCCAGAATCGGCTGTGAATGAGGGCTTAAAGGAGAACTATGGGGTTCAGGTTTTTCCCCATAGTTCTCCTTCGGGTAACGGGATGACACAAACTAGCGTCCTCCCGTCACCCAAAGCTCAGTATATAGGGAGCTACAGCTCGCGGTATACTGAGACGCCGCAGCCAGAGCGGATCCTGACAATTGTGCCGGGATCCGCCCTGACAGCTGTCTAAAGGCAGAGCCAGCTGTACCCTCCCCCGTCCGTTCCGCCAGTCAGCACTGGAGGGGGGAATCCAGCCCCTCTCCTGTCACGGCAGAGAGCCGTGACAGAATCGAGAAGTGAGCGAACGCCGGTATGTGTTCGCTCACCTCCTGATCTACTGAGCCGACCTGTGACAGTCTCATTGTCACACGTCGGCTAGAACTATGAGGTGAGTGAAAAGCATAGTATTTGAGGCTGAAAAAAGACTCGGGTACATCAGGTTCAACCTATTGCGTGTATGTTTTGGATTCTGCATGTGTATGTATGCGTGTATATGCAGCACTCTGGAATCTATTTATCAATGTTTTCACCCAAGATTCACATAACTCAGTGAAGTTTCAAATAGAAACCTGTGTAAGTGTTTAGTGAAAGTTGTGTGGATCTTGGGTGGAAACATTGCTGTAGATAAAGTTGTTACTATGTATACAAAGATCTTTGCGTTAGAGATTCAGATCTTTTAACCGGCACTGCCTCGTGTGTCTATAGGCAGCTGTAGAGATCTGTAGATCTGTATCACGCTCAGCTCAGCTCTGCATATCACGACTACTAATAATAGCTTCTCAAGAGAAACTTTCCTTCCTTGCCCTGAAGAAACTACCTATGGAAAGGTCAATCGTTCCTCATTGTGAGCTCGCAATGCTCTATTGTCTCTCTTTTGTGTATATGACTTCTCTCTAAAGTCCTTGTCTGCACTTCCCAGCTTTCTGCTTGTTGAGATATTCCAAGACACGGTCACCTCCTCCTCCTCAGCTGGACGTACAGATGTATTTAGAGAGAAACTACAAAAAAAATAAAAAATCCTAAGACCTATTCATAGACATCTGAAATGGTCGCCATCGATGGTGAGAAGGACAACAAGAACCTGAGCTCACGGCGACGGCTTTCAATGCTCATTTAGAAGAGTTACAAAGTAAAAGTCAAGATTAGAAAGCCGAGAGATCATTAAACCAGGGGTGAATGACCGAGCGCCCGACTTTTCAGAGGGGGGTGGCAGAGTATCAGTGAGTACTTCACCCAATGTTCATCATGTAACTACGTTGTAGCCAACAACAAGGGGTACTGCCTATTATAAAGATTTGGATTAATACCCATTTTGCTGGGACAAAAGGGGAGGAGGAAAAAGGAGGGGGGGGGGATTTTATGGGAGATAGGGAGCAGGATACACTAGTAAAGATGGGATGCAAGGGTAAACTAGTATAGGTGGGGATACGAGGGTAGGCTCCAGAAGGGGAAGAGAAAAAACTGAGGGGGGGAGGATTTTGTAGGAGATATGGTGGACGGTATGTTAGTATAGGTGGGACATGCAGGTAGGCTCCAGAAGGGGAGGAGAAAAAACTGAGAGGGGAGGATTTTGTAGGAGATAGGGAGGAGGCTTCACTAGTATGGGTGGGATACAAGGGTAGGCTCCAGAAGGCGGTTGCAGACCCCCACCAATGGATTGCCCAATCAACATCTCATATTCCCATGGCCAAACGGTCCGAATCATCATCATAATCATCATCCTCATCATCATCCATCTCCATCATCCATCATCCTCCTATTGGGAACCAGTATGACTTTCAAAAAGAGGTCAATATCTTGGTTTCACTTTCCATATGGATACGTAGACACAGATAGAGCAGAACCAAAAAAGAGAATCATAAAGATTTTACCATTTTAAATATAAAAAGAACAAACCAGAAGTTATCCTCATCTGGCGGGATTGTTGCTGCTGTTCTGTGCAATGAAATCATGGAATGAAGATCCCGTTATGGACAATGGTGCCTGAAGGTCATCAGACACATCAAGTCCATTTCTCCACTTTGGTTTTAGGTTCAATAATGGGGGAAGTTGGGAGTTTAAGTGATACATTTTATTGGCTAGCGTAACTTACTAACAATTGTATACAGTTACATAAATCCTGAAGAAGGGATCCAAGGAATCCCGAAAGCTTCCATCTTTAATAACATTAGCCAAAAAAAGGAAATCGATTGAACTCTATATTTTCTGCATTGATCGACGGCCAACACGGTGCAAGACTCTACAACCGGTTCAGCAATGCAGAGAATCCTGTTTCCATTTTGTTTTTCCTTATCCAGAGATCCAGGTCCTACACACCTCTCACTGGGTCTCCATACCCTCAGGGGGCGTGCATAGCTCTCGGTGAGGAACCCCTGGATTCAAGTGAAGCCACACCATCGCCGAGGTACCAATAGCAGTGTGCAGCCAGGGCCGGATTTACTCTCTCTGCTGTCCCAAGGCCAGGTTCCTCAACGCGCCCCCTACCCACCAAACACCCCCCCCCCCCCAAAAAAAAACAAGTGATCTCAACGACATGTCGGGATTGCCGGGATCACTTGTACAAAACAAGCGGCGGCTCCCCCGCTGTACATTTAGCTCTCCTTGCCTAAAGCCGGGCTAAATGTAGAAAACAACTACACGGCCGGAACTGCATGTCCCGGGAGATAGGAATTCCACACCCCTGCTGCCCCCCTACTCCCTGCTGCCCCAAGGCCGGGCCTCGGTTGGCCGTGTGGGAAATTCGGCCCTGGGTGTGCAGCTTCAACATATCCTTCCTAACCTACTCAGCTCAGTCTTTGTTCATGAACACATCTGATTTTTAAAAAGTTGACTTTTCAATTTCAAGTCAGAGATTTTGAGAACTACGGCCCAATAATCGGTTACTACCGCGTTTCCCCCGAAAATAAGACACTGTCTTATATTTTTTTGGGCTCAAAAAAACACGCTAGGTCTTATTTTTTTTTTAAATGTACAACAATCCAAAGTTAATGCAAATCCAAATTAAATAATCCAAAAGGGCAAAGTTAAGAATATGGTGATCAGGGCAATCAGGGGCGCCGTACCTTTCCAATAGCAATTTGGTAACCAATCGCTGGCCAGGATGAGCGAAGCGCGCTTTCACTATGGATTCCTCACAGGCGGGGGGTGCATTTGGTATGACTCCGCCTGTGACAGGAGCCGGCGCTATAGAGGAAGCATCGGCTTATGCGGCTCTGCCCCCTCCGGTGCCGCCTCGCTTCCTCTAGCGCCGGCTTCGTTGGCACCGCCGATTCTCTCCCGTGGCTTTTCAAGTTCCCCCCTTATGCCACCGCCGGCCCTGGGAATGGTCGCAACTAGGTCTTATTTTCGGGGGAAACAGGGTAACTGCCATCTTGCCTCAGCTGGCGATTTTATACATCTTCAGTTTGGAACCTGTATTCCCATCTGTTTCCTCTTCTTTTGGTTTCCTCTTTTTTCTTCATATCTTCGTTACTTCAAGACACTCGACATCAGATAAGAGGAGGCTGAAGCCTATAGAGAGGAAACGTGGCAACGGTATCTGCGACGCACAGAATGATCAGCCCGTCCAATAAAGAGTTCATCGGGATCCGCTTCAGCTGCGGCATCTCAGTATACCGCGAGCTGTAGCTCCCTATATACTGAGCCTAGGGTGACGGGAGGACGCTAGTTTGTGTCCTCCCGTTACCCTAAGGAGAACTATGGGGAAAAGTCCTGACCCCGTAGTTCTCCTTTTAAAGGGAAAGGACTCTCCAACAAGTTTTCGGTTTACACTCTGCGTGGTAACAGTAAAGGGATCTCCTCTGTGTGTAATGAGACGTACGGGTCACACAGAGTGTGAATTCCATAACATGATACGTGAATGAGACGCGGGAATATCTTCTCTTCTCAGAAGGCGTGTGCTGTATTCCGCACTGATCTGGTTGGAGGTCTTTTTGATTGTTTTTTTTGGTCCCTTCTCACCATATCCTGTGTGGTGATAGTGTCTCGTTGGGCCCCAAGCCCTCCTTCATGGAAGCCATGGTTTCCATACACCGCACTGATGATGGCCAATAAGCCTGAAACAGCTTTCTCTTCAGATTGTATAAATGTTTTTGCCTTTTTTTCCCCCCAAAGATTTGCATGGAGAGGAACAACTAGTGTAGCATCTGTTCTTATAATTTAGGGCACATGTGTCAAACTCAGGGCCCAGGGGCAAAACCCGGACTGTCCGGGTAAATCCTGGACAGGTGGCAACCCTAGGCCGAATCCGGCCCACCAGGCCATTTCCTAGACTTCAACTTTCAGATCTAGATATTAAGTTATTACTAGAACCAGTGATAGTGAAATGCAGAGGCAACTATGATAAAGATTAGATACATTTATATAGTCTTACAGTAGGGTTGCCACCTGTCCAGGATTCACCCGGACAGTTCAGGTTTTGGATGCTGTGTCTGGGTTTCATGGCAGCAGAAACCCGGACACAAGATGTCAGGCAGACAGGGGCAACCAAAATTAAGATAGGGGCTACTGGGCCCCCCCCACTGAAAATAGTCTTGACTGTGATATTTACCTATAGGCCGCAACTCATTCCTCGAAAAAAAATTCTGTGCGTCGCTAGAGTTTTCGGGTTTCGATGGAAGAAAAGGTGGCAGCCCCATCTTACAGGCCCTTTGAGGGCAACCATAATGTTGATGCGGCCCACGATTAAATTGAGTTTGACACCCCTGGTTTAGGGGGAAGAATGGTGCCATCTTCAGACCGGGGGATATCCGTCTAATACTCCTTGGAGTAATACCGTGTTTCCCCGAAAATAAGACAGTGTCTTATTTTTATTTTTTCACGAAAAAACACACTAGGTCTTATTTTCGGGGGATGTCTTACCTGGCTGCTGCTGTCCGCTCTGCCGTCCAGGGAGCCACAAACAGGTGGGCGGGCATGCGTGTGGGCGTGTCTGGCAGGGGGGCGGGAGGGAGCTGCCTCTCCGCTCTGATGCAATCCATGGATAAACAGACA
>NW_017308676.1:83453-88329 GCF_000935625.1 Nanorana parkeri
CTGATGCCATCCAGAGAGCAACAGATAGGTAGGCGTGCGGGTAGGTGGGCGAGCGAGGGGGCGGGAGGGAGCTGCGGCCGGTCTTCACATGTAAAATGTAATTACATGTGCAGCTACCCCGAAGGTAAGACCTAGCGCTATCTTAAGGGATGTCTGTAATATAAGACCTACCCCGAACTAGGTCTTAATTTCTGGGAAACACGGTAGGTGGGTGCTGGGGGGGTTCCCTGTTCCTCCTGAATTTATTTCTGGTAGACACGTGCATTCGGATTCAGACGAACCTCCAAATCAACGAAATTCGGTTGATTGGGCGGTTCGTCCGAATCTGAAATAACAAATTTATTATATGCCCGTATACACGAAAACTATATACGGGCTGTAGTATTCGGGGCCCATATGACCAGTAGCCGGCCGTATCAGCGAATAAAACTTTATTCTTTTCTTCAATCAAATAAAAATGGCTTATATTCAGCAGAATGACAACATCAACAGGGCGTATCGTCAGCAAACACAAGATTCGGCTCAGCGCCTGTGACCCGCTTCAGGGTTAGAGTCCCAGCCCGCTCGCAGAGGGTTCCAATATGGACGCAGGTGCACCAGCACTGTCTCGGTATTCCACAGCTTAAGGCCGGGCACACACCTTACAACCATCGCAAGACTTTTGTCTTGCGATGGTTGTAAGGTACTTAAAAAAACGTACGATCTGCCCATCTTGCATAGGCAGATCGTACTTGCGATGATCGCAAGCCACGCCCCCCTGAGGGGCGGGCTTCCGATGACCGCAATGCCGAACGGGCAGTGTGTGCTTGCGCACACCGGCCCGTCCGGCTTTTATCTTACGAACATGCTACACACCCGCCGAACATCGTACGAAGCTCGGTGGGTTTTCAAACATGTTCGGAAGTTTAAAGTCGTGCGACCTTACAGTAGTAGGGATCGCACGGCTTCCACACACCTTACGATAATCGTACGATCGCGGGATTTTCCCGCGATTATCGTAAGGTGTGTGGGGACCTTAACACACACACAGCCATGTGTCCTGCTCCAAACACTCCTCACAGACACCACTGACTGGCTTCCTGTTCCTTTTTAACACACCCTCTGGCAGGTGGGTTAACCCTTTCATTACCAGAACTGGCTGTAGTCAGGGATGGAAGGTCTGTCCCACCCAAAAATATCCCTGATCCTGCGGATTCCCGGGACCCCGTGTATATTTAACAACTCTGGGAAGACTGCCCAGCAGTTTCCCTTACAAGCCCGACCCGGAACCCCTCACCCTGCTTGGCGAGAACCCTGAATACAAGGTGACCTTAACGGGACCACCACCTAAACAAGGGAGGGATATATAACGTCCATCCGGGACCCATTCCTGGCGTCCTGTACATTGCATGCAAAAATTGGTCATCTTGGAGGCGGAGCGCACGGCGTCACATGACGGTGACGTCACACACTGAACATGCGGTGGCCATATTGGCCGCCGGCGCCTTCTGCGCATGCGCGCCGCCACCTTGGAGTATACAGTATCTTGGTGTACACAAGGTGGCCGTGCTCGGACATGCGGGCGCGGCCATCTCGGTGTACACCAAGATACACTCCAAGGTGGCGGCGAGCATGAGCAGAGCAAGCCGCCGGCAGATACGACTCGCAGTTTCGGTGTGCGGTTTTGGATTCAGAGGCTCGTTGCCTCCGAATCAGAAACAACATAAAATTTTGTTTCCTTTTGACAAAACAAATGAAAATATTTTTCGTCTTCATTTGTTTCGTCCGAAAACGAATTGGTTTGCCGTGCACATGTCTAATTTCTGGCCTGTGCACCAGGCTTGTCCCCAGTTGTCGGCAGGAGCCCCTCCAGTGCTAATGTCTTCTGGTAAGAGTGGGGCTGCCCTTGTCTGGCTAGGGGCTGGAAGCACAGGGAGCTCCCGGTAATGTGCCCCCTGAGGGTTGGCATTCAGGTGCCAGAGAAACGCAGTGGGATTCAGGAGCCCGCAGTGTGGCACCTGGGGCAGGGCCATGTCACCTAAATGCTTTTCCTGCACACTCCTCTTAGGCAGTCCTTATGGCTAGTCTGGAGGAATTATTGTGCGAGCCGCAAGGCCAGTCATGTCCTGCACGTGGCACTTTTTATATTATTTATTTATTGCACTCCACAGATGACGGTGCAGGTCTTCCAGGAGCTGATATTGGGAATGGGGGGAGGGAGTCTTATTCCTTTCTCCTCTTGGCAGTCTCTCTCCGGGAGAGCCCCTATCGTGTACTCTACTGATTTGATTGGAAGACATTTCCCCTTTCTGTGTTTTTGGGATATTTAGGATTTTTAATGTGGGCTTTGAACAAAGTGTTCTATATGGACAATGATAGGAGCCGCATAAAAAATGTTATTGAACATCCTATTAAGCAATAATGGTCCACGCCGGTCTACTTTCGTTTTATTTAAAGGAGAACTATGGGCTCGGTGCTTTTCCCCATAGTTCTCTTAAGGGTAAAGGGAGGACACAAACTAGCGTCCTCCTGTCACCCAAAGCTCAGTATAACGCGAGCTGTAGCTCATCATATACTGAGACGCCGCAGCCGGAACGGATCCCGACAATTGTGCCGGGATCCGCCCAACTGCGTGAGTGACAGCTTTCTCTGCCTATCTAGAGGCAGCTATACCCGCCCCCTCCCCCGTCCGTTCCGCCAGTCAGCGCTGGAGGTTCAGAGCGGGGAGGGGGAATCCAGCCCCTCCCCCTGTCATGGCTCTCTGCCGGCACAGGTTTGAGAAGTGAGCGAGCGCAGGTATGTGTTCTCTCACCTCCCGATCTACTGAGCCGACCTGTGACAGTCTCATTGTCACAGGTCGGCTAGAACTATGAGGCTGAGTGAAAATCACCCCCCTCATAGTTCTCCCTTAATAACATTTTTCATGGTTGTAATAAATATTTTATATGTATAATACTTTATATTGCGTTTATATGAAGAGCCGATGATGGTAATCACCCTTTATTAGAAGGTCATTAGGAGACCAATATACCTGTAATACCTGTCCACAGGCAAAGGAACTTGTTACATTGTTACAATATCTGGCGGTCGACAATAACAATTTCTATCATCAGACACAATCTGAGTTCTGCAACGAGATCCGTCTGCTGCAGAACTCTCAGCAGATGAGGAAATGATCTCCAAGGACAAAGATGCTGAATTTACACTTTCCCCCCTGGCCGCGGTCTTTCGTCACCTCTCATGTTTATAAATTGTGGTTGAGTTTCATCCGTTGCACAATTATGGGACATTTCCCACTAGGTCGGTCCATTTTTGGTTCGGTTGGAAGCAGGTCTTTTAGTTTCGGGTTCAGGGAAATGGAGTCAATGTGAATGTCGCTTTACCTGTTCAAGGCAAGCCTACCTCCTAATCCCCCCCCCCCCCCTCCCCCTGGCCCTACTCACTTTGGTTACTCACCTAGGTTCTCTGGTTCTCTGCTCCGTCTATACATCCAGATATTGGGGACACGCGGGAGCATGTGACCTCCTCCCATGATGCTGAGCTCAAACCTATCCAATACTGTCATTGGATGATGTCATCAGAACTGCTTAAGCTCCAACCCAATGCTTACTTATAGTTTACCACCCGGGGGAGCGGGGGTTAGGTGGGTATAAGTGGGTTGGTGGTTGGATTAGCCCTGAATGGGCAAAGTGACAGGGTCTCTTTAAAGGAGAACTATGAGGGGGGCGCTTTTCACTCACCTCATAGTTCTAGCCGACCTGTGACAATAAGACTGTCACAGGTCGGCTCAGTAGATCGGGAGGTGAGCGAATACATACCGGCGTTCGCTCACCTCTCGATCCTGTCACAGCTCTCCGCCCTGACAGGGGAGGGGCTGGATTCCCCCTCGCTCCGATCATCCAGCGCTGACTGGCCGAACGGACGGGGGCGGGTACAGCTGGCTCTGCCTCTAGATAGGCAGGGCCAGCTGTCACTCACGCAGCTGGGCGGATCCCGGCATAATTGTCGGGATCCGCTTCAGCTGCGGCATCTCTGTATATAACAAGCTGTAGCTCCCTATATCCTGAGCTTAGGGTGACGGGAGGATGCTAGTTTGTGTCCTCCCGTTACCCTAAGGAGAACTATGGGGAAAAGCCTTAACCCCATAGTTCTCTAAGTCTGAGGCACATAAGGACTTTATGGGATCCCTCTGCTGATCCCCTTCTGTTCTTGGTTGGGTTGGAGTAGGGCCATCTGTACCCCTCAGGGCTGGGGAGGGGGTACTCAGTCAGGGGGGAAACTTCATTGTGGGATCAGTGAGTCCCATGTTCTCCCTGCCCAGAAGTCTCTATCAAGGCCTGTCAGGAGCAGGAGAGATTCACTACTCAGCAAACCCCTTATTTCCCCTTGATGGGCAGAGGACGGGTTCCCTTACAAGAGGACCTGTCAGTAACATTATCAATCTGCATTAATATATTTCCGACATGTCACAATATACAGCAACAGGATCATTGTTCAGAAAAGCTCCGCCTTTTATCATTAAAAAAACCTGTCCCTGAGCTCCAGTCAGTGACTTTGCCTAGGCTGAGGTGATGTCATCAGTCTGCTGCAGGCAGGAGGTAGCATCTCTTCAGTCTCCCCCTCGCCCCCCAGCGATCAGTCTGCCACAGGCAGGAGGAAGCATTTCCTCAGCCCCCCTCCCCCAGCGATCAGTCTGCCACAGGCAGGAGAAAGCATTTCCTCAGTCTCCCCTCCCCCAGTGATCAGTCTGATGCATGCAGGAGAAAGCATTTCCTCAGTCTCCCCTCCCCCCCAATGATCAGTCTGCTGCAGGCAGGGGGAAGCATTTCCTCAGTCTCCCCTCCCCCAGTGATCAGTCTGCTGCATGCAGGAGGTATCATCTCCTCAGTCTACCCCC
>NW_017308676.1:88536-90783 GCF_000935625.1 Nanorana parkeri
GTCTCCCAGTTGTCAGGCCGCTGCAGGCAGGAGGAAGCATTTCCTCAGTCTCCCCTCCCCCAGTGATCAGACCGCTGCAGGCAGGAGGAAGCATTTCCTCAGTCTCCCCTCCCCCAGTGATCAGACCGCTGCAGGCAGGAGGAAGCATTTCCTCAGTCTCCCCTCCCCCAGTGATCAGACCGCTGCAGGCAGGAGGAAGCATTTCCTCAGTCCCCCCCCCAGGGATCAGACTGCAACACTGTAAGTTTATAGCCAGTCACAAGGTGAGGGGCTGGAGCAGGGGCTGATCTGTGTCAGACATTGGTGGAAGTGTTCCCACCATACCCGGAAGTGTTCCACTGACATATTACTCAGCATTGTACATTTTATCATGGTGACAGGTCCGCTTTAACGATTGGACGTTGCTTTTCAGATTGAGTATTTCCTGAAGAAGCTGGCGGAGGCGATGGGCAGCGGCTGGCAACAAGCTCTGTTTGAAGATTATAAAATCGGCCTCCACAACAAGCCGAGCGGTCTGTCCGCCTGGGAGCTCATCGATCTGATTGGCAGCGGCCAGTTCAGTAAAGGCACCGACTCCACCACCGTGTCAATGGCCATCAATGAGGTCTTCAGCGAGCTCGTGCTGGATGTCCTAAAACAGGTAAGAAAACAAAACCTCCTCCTGGCTGGAGGACTGAATCTGGTGCTCGTCCAGAACAGCTTCGGATTCATGGAAATAAGCAAAACGGTTTAAAACAAAAATGTCTATTAAAATATATTCCTCAACAGGCACAAAGGATACAAATCTACTTTCTGCGCACCAAATGCCTCTGCAAACCCAGAAGTGACCTTGTAAAAGTAGCAGTGACGTCATCGCTGTGCTGTACATAGCCTATGCAGAGAGCAGAGCTGTGGGAGGGACCCAAAAGGCTCCACCCACTACAGGAATCTACAGGAGAGGGCGGAGACAAGACGAGTCACCCTGCACAAGAAGAGAGAGCAGTGAGCGGCCTTTATTACAGGAGGGGGGCGGAGACAAGACCAGTCACCCGGCACAAGGAGAGAGAGATCAGCAGTGAGTGGTCTTTATTACAAGAGGGGGGTGGAGACAAGACCAGTCATCCTGAACAAGAAGAGAGAGCAGAAGTGACCGGTCTTTATTACAGGAGCGGGCGGAGACAAGACCAGTCACCCTGCACAAGAAGAGAGAGCAGTGAGCGGTCTTTATTACAGGAGGGGGCGGAGACAAGACCAGTCACCCTGCACAAGGAGAGAGAGATCAGCAGAGAGCGGTCTTTATTACAGGAGGGGGCGGAGACAAGACCAGTCGCCCTGCACAAGAAGAGAGAGCAGTGAGCGCTCTTTATTACAGGAGGGGTCGGAGACCAGACCAGTCACTCTGCACAAGGAGATAGAGCAGCAGAGAGCCGTCTTTATTACAGGAGGGGGTGGAGAAAAGACCAGTCACCCTGCACAAGGAGAGGTAGGAGCAGTGAGCGGTCTTTATTACAGGAGGGGGGCGGAGACAAGACCAGTCACCCTGCACAAGGAAAGAGAGCAGTAGTGCCCGGTCTTTATTACAGGAGGGGGCGGAGACAAGACCAGTCACCCGGCACCCTGGGCTGCGATCACTTACCTGGAGCTGTGGAGATAGATTTATCTAGCTGACACATTCCTCCCATATCTGAGTGCAGCTTCCTGTTTTCTTCTTAGATATATAAAGAATTCAGACTCGTCATTATCAGATAATAAAACAGAACAACGATGACATCATTCTGCAGACTTGTCTACAAACTTTGCTCAATACTTTATTAACCCCTCGTGACTGACGACGCGCAGTGTACGTCGCCGGCATCGGGGCCGTGTAAACGGAAAGCCGCGGGGACTCTGTTTAAACTTGTAAAGCGGACTGCCGGCTTTACAGTAGAAGCGATTCTGGCGACTCAGCTGTCGCCAGATCGCTTCTACAGCCCGGAGAGGGGGCCCGCCACCCCCGCCGTGCTTCCCGGGCTCTGTTGCCCTTCCTACGGGCCCGGGACCGGCTTCTTTGGTGTCAGCGGGGAGCTGGGGAGGAGATGATGAGATGGACCAACCTCCGTTCACCGATCCCCCTCCCCGTTCTATGGGACCGGGAGCGATGCAGATTGCATCACTTCCAGTCCCTGGGCTGTCAGTGCCGGGCTCCTGACGCCTGCGATCTGCACTTCAATAGCTTATTTCAAGTGTAAAGGTGACACTGGGGGTCTTTTGGACAATGGAAGGGGGGGG
>NW_017308676.1:93650-101329 GCF_000935625.1 Nanorana parkeri
TTAATGACCATTGTTTTGGAATGGGATGACAGCAATGGAGTGGTGTGATGGTCCGGTGTCCACAGACTTTTGCCCATATACATAACATCAGAAGCACAGATTCACTACCTGCAACCCTGAGTCAGGGCGCCGGAGCCGGCTGCATTTCGTCCTGGAATGGTCTGTGTATGCCCTGCTGTTACAAAATGTAACAGACTCCCTGCAGTCGGTTCCCGAGGCTGTAACATCCATTATCGGACTTTGGCGCCCTCTTTTGGTCAATCCGAAGAATTACAATGTTACTGATGTAAAGTGATGGCTCGTCCTTAGGATGTGTCAGAGGCTGCTGAGGCGGAGGGGTTGGGGGCACTTGGGGTATGTTTTACTTTTCCCCACTGACCATCGATGTGGGGGAATTTTTTTGACTGGCCGCAGCCAGATCCCCCCAATAGTAAACTGGATCCTTGTATAATACTTTTGAGGAGATGGATTATTATACATGAGATGGATTATTATACAATGTCCACTATTTTGGTAGATCGATCCTTTAATCAATATTCAGCCTGTCAGTATGTAGGGACCGGTGGGATCACCAAGGAAAGAGGCAGTGAGCGGTCCCCAGCACACAGAGAGGTCCAATTGACCCGAATTTCCAGTATTGCTCATCCTACATTTGCTGTCCTGGACTCCGAGTCTCACCGCCATGTGTTTGTCTCCGCAGGGATATCTGTGGAAAAAGGGCCACAAGAGGAAAAACTGGACGGAGCGCTGGTTCGTCCTAAAACCCAACGTCATGACCTATTATACCAGCGAGGATTTAAAGGACAAAAAGGGAGACATCATCCTGGATTCAAACTGCTGCGTGGAGGTAACAAGGCGACCGAAACACCTTTCATTATGAATGTGAAAAGAGAACAAATTTATTTCTGTTTTTTTTATTTCTAGTTATGACAACGTTGGGGAGATTCCTCCTCACTTCCTGCCTCAGTGACACCACAGACATTTAGATGTTTAGTTTATTTTGTAATGCAAGACCAGTCTATATACATTGTATGCTCCATCCAGTCCAGTCTATATACATTGTATCCCTCATCCAGTCCAGTCTATACACATTGTATTCTTCATTTTGTTTTTAGTCTTTGCCGGACAGAGATGGGAAGAAGTGTCTGTTCCTTGTGAAGTGTGTGGATAAGAGTTATGAGATCAGCGCTTCTGATAAAAAGAAGAAACAGGAGTGGATTCAGTGTGAGTTTATTTCTGAGCGGAATGTTCTTTAGGACGGTGCGGGTACGATGACCCGGGGGTGAATACTTCTGTTCCTGTTTCGGTCCGTACCACCACATTTTGGGCAGCTTGTGAAGGTTTTGCACAAGAAATCCCTTCCACCATAAATAATCCCCATTCCCCCCACACGTCAGACATTTCTTGTTTAGAGGATCTCCAGAGTTCTTTATTTCCCCGAGAAGAGTTGCCTGGGGTGTGAAAGAGCCGAAAACTCCTGAACATTTCTAGCTCAGTAATCGTTTATTAAATGACATTCCCCATCAATGTCTATTGTGCAGAATTCATGGAGAGCATTAAAGTTTATCTGATGGCAAATCAGTTGTCACGGAACAAGTGTCCCCATTGGAAGATTTCTCTTCCATTACTATTAGTGTTCTGGTGACATTTGTTGGCTTTCCCGTTGACAATGGTCACCAATACATATAGAGAGATTGAGCCTCCCCAGCAGGGACACAGAGATCAGTGAAAACTTGCTAGGGGTTCTAACCCCTCATCCTCCATCCAAATCCAAATAAAGTCTTTGCGTTAGATATCCTTTAAAATGAACGGGTTGGCATAGCGCTGCTAAAAGGACCATAATGTAATAAAATAAAGATCATTGAAGCACCTTTATGTGGAAAGCAGCCACACGGTGGTTCCTTGTAGCTGTTTGAATCTTGAAATCTTGTGTAATTGCCTTGTGATTTAGGAGAAGCTTGGAAGACAGCATTTACTATAAGCCAAAAATATGTGGGCACCACACTATAACACTTACCTGTATGGCCAAAAGTATGTGGGCACCTATCTATGATGGAGGTCAGGTGACTCCAGTGAGGTTCTGTTAATACTCCATCATACAAAGACATTGTAGACAATTGGGCTCTTCCAGCTTTGTGGTGACAGTTTGGTGAAGACCCTTTTCTGTCCCCCCCATGACTGTCCCCTGTGTACAAAGCCAGCTCCATACAGACATGGTGTGTCCAGCTTAGTGGAGGAACCCGAGTGTCCTGCACAGAGCCCCGACCTCATCCCTACTGAGCACCTCTGCGATGAATTGGAGCCAGGTCTCCTCATCTTAGAGTTCTTCTAAGGGTTCTTTCAGAAGAGAGCAGTGGAAGACTGGTAGGCAGAAGATCTGTCTTCCACTGCTCTCTGCTCATGGAACCCTTAACAACCTCTGGAGGAACCCTAGGACCAGACCACCTAATTCACAATTGGCATTTGAAATCATCTCAGAGGTGATCTACAGAACACTGACCACCTTTGGGATGAATTGGAACATCGATTGTGAGACGGGTCTTCTCATCTAACATCAGTACCTGACCTCACAAATGGGACAATTTACCACAGATACCCTCCAAAATCTTGTGGAAAGTCTTAGGATGGTATGGCTGCAAGGATGGTGGGTGACTCCATATTAAAGGCCATATTTTTGAATTGGGATGTCCAACAAACTCATATATTTGTAGGGTAGGTGTCCACAAATCTTTGGCCATATAGTGTATTTCAGGGTCTTTTATAGACTTGAGGGGTCGTTATCACCAGAACAAGCATGTGCCAAGAAGGTGTCACAGGTCATGGAATGGTTGTTCCAGGTCCATTGATTTGAGTCCTCAGAACATTCACCTTCAATACTAAGTCTGCAATATGCAGCTACCGTATTCCTGTGAGCTTCCCCTCTAAGACCTGAATTGTGTTCCTCCACAGCAATCCAAACGGTGGTGAATCTGCGGAAGATGGGGATCTCGTCCCCCCACAAGGACGCCCGCCAGAAACGAAAGGCCATTCGGCAGAAGTTACAGGCAGAGCAAGAGGAGGTGCAGAGGAAGATGAAAGACCTCCAGGTGTCCAATGAGACAAAACAGCAGGAGGTGGAGATGATGAGGACGGTGAGTGTGAGAAAAGGGATGATAGGAGGCATATTCCGCATGGGGAAGAAAGACAGAAGTCACTCGAGGAAATTCAACTCTCAATCTGGTGCAGAGCGCGCTCCACTTTTGCTAATATATAAAATAATACGTTTTTATCCGATGGTATCTTATTATTTTAAAGCAGACGTAAACCCGATGTCTAAACTCTCACAGAAGCCTTGACACGTGAATGTTATTTTCTAGTTTGTTTTCTAAGCTGGAGCTTTCTTCCAAATAATCCCCAGTGATCCTGCCAGAAAGGTTCTTTGTTCAGGCATTTCCTGTTATAGAGTGACAACCTCCTGCCTCTCCCAGTCGTGCCTCTGCATTGCCCCCCCATAGCATACTCCTCTTGTGGAGGCTACAGGAAGCCGTGGTGATGCATATTGCTCAGGCATGGTCCACCAGGGTCACTAGTAGCCAGTCCAGAGCAATGATGTGCAGCCAACACTGGAGCTAGTGCATGCAGACAGGAAGTGGCTGAAGGAGGCTGGAGGAAATTGGCAGCAACAAGATAGGAAAATGGTTTATGGTACACAGCGCAGAGAGCAAATAAACGTCATTAATTGGAGATTTAGATTTAAGTTAATAATATCAATGATAAAACATTTTGATTTGAAGCCGGCTTGCTTCTCTGTTGCTGTATTGTTTCTTTAGAATATAAGTGATTGTGTCATCTAGATCTCTTCTGTTTTGTTTTTGCAGCAACTAATGGAGGCCGCTGCCCATGCCGCGCAAGAGGAGAAAAAGCGTCACGAGACGCACATGGAGCTACAGGACCGCTTCAGAGAGGAGCTGGAACGGGAACAAGTGGTAATTGTCGGAGGGTGCTAAGCAAAGCAGCAATTCTATGATATATTTTGGCAGAACTGATGCAGTAACGTTCGTGTTTGTGAGCTTGCTGGTTACTCAGACATAGGGGCAGCAACTGTTCTCATATGGTGTGCTGAGCTTAATAGTCCTGCCACTAGGTGGTAGTGCTGATCTGAACTCTGGGATTAAAAAAGTTAATGTATGTGTGTGTATATATATAGATATAGATATAGAGAGAGAGAGAGAGAGAGAGAGAGAGAGAGAGAGAGAGAGAGGAGGAGGGAGGAGGGGAGAGAGAGACACTTACTGCCATTACTTTTGCACGATATTCTAATTATTCGAGTTTCACCTGTATATTATTAATATTATTATTATTATTTTTTTCAGTGGGCCCCTTTCAATTCTTCTTAAGTCATGGAGTAGAATAATCAGGTCTAATACTTACCCTACTCCTCACTCCCGCAGGCTTTCATCACCCTCCCCTTCTCCCTGATGCTCCAGGTTGTCGGTTGGCCCTCACCATCCTCATGTACAATGCAGGGCTATTGGTTCTGCATTGTGCATGATGACATCAGAGTGTGATCGCCGGCTGGAGGGGCCCTGCTTTCCCTTGACTCTGCTTCCATTGCAATAAGAAACCTAGGTTGTATTCTGGGTGCCTTTGATCACTTTTTCATATACTAATACACTGAACTCCTGAAGTGGTGTAACGGAAGTCCTGTGGAACACGTTGGGTCATCCGCACCCTGCTGGAAACACCAGGATGCATTGTAAATGAATATGTTGCGATGTCATCTGAGATTGATACATATTTATGAATGTACAAGATGCTGATGTGATATAGATGGTTCATTAAAAGGCCCAAGGACCAAGAAGTATGTATTTAATTGCACTTACAAAAGTGACAGCGACAAGAGTGTTGGATAGTTAGCCGCCATGCGTAGAAATCTCTCCAGCCTTCAGACTTTGGCTCTAGCAGTGAAAGCAAGCCGCAGTCATTGTCCGGAAGGTGGAACAGAAGACACAGCACCGTCACAGGGGGCCGACCATACATGCTGCAACCCCTACAGTATACAGCACAGGGTTGTGGGTACGCATTTTGAGCATGAGACTTCCCCCTTCATCAGCCTATCCTGACAGACTACCTCTTGTCCTTAACCACTTGCCGTCCGCCCATTGTAAAAAAACGGACGGACGGCACTGCAGCATTGGGGGGTTGCCGTCTCCAGACGGCATTTTTTTTCTGCTCGCGCGCGCCCGGGCAGAAAAGACCCGACCCAATGCAAACACCCGTTACCGGGTGTTTCACATATAGACGATTGGCGGCTCCATAGCCCGCAGATCGTCTATATGTGCTCGTTTTTTCGATCTCTGCTTCATCAGCTTCTTTTGGGGTCCCCAGGTGACATTAGGGGTCCTACAGCAATCATTTTAGGGCCATCAATCACTGATAATGGTTAAACATCCTTTACAGCCATTTTAATCAGATCCGGAGTAGATATAAACAAACAATGTCACCAGTATTCTATGTAGGATTCATCATACAAACTATGCAGGAAAAGAAACATTTTTGCTATGTTATCCTCTCTCGATTATTTGTATATCTTTAGATTCGGCAACAAATGGAAGTGGAGGTAGCGCAGAAGTCCTCAGAGTTGGAGCAGTATTTGAAGAGGGTGCAAGAGCTGGAACAAATGTATCACCGACTGCAGGAGGCGCTAGATGACGAGAAGCAAGCCCGACTTGAAGAGGAGAGCGCGCGCCTCTTACAGGCCAGGTGAGGGCGCTGTCTGCAGAAGGAAAGGGTTAAAGGGGCTGATGCACCGGCAAACGATTTGTTTAGTTTTGCTCCGGATTGTGCGTTATTTTAATTTTTCGGGTCCGAAAGTCAATTCGTTTCGGGATTTGGACGAAATGCGCTAGCGGTAGTCTGTACGACTTTTTTTCATTTCATTTTCCTTTCGTTCGTTTCGTTACAGCAAAGTGACATTAACATTTTTTTTTCTTTAATGTCACTTTGCTGCAACGAAAAATTCATCCACAGACTATCGCTAATGAATTTCGACCAAAATTTCGTTTTCGGAAAATTCAGATTCTTGTTCATTCGTCATTTCTGTTATTCGGAAATTCTGATACATCCGAATCTCCGAATAACGAAAAATTCGTCCGAAAAACTAATTTTTACGAAAACGAAACGCACATGTCCAAAATCAAGTGTCTTCACTAGATGGAGACGAGGAGCATAGGGGATAGATATTTATCATGGGCACTAGATGAAGATGTGAGCATAGGAAGTAGGGAGCATGGAGCTGGCTTCCCGACCAATCAGGAACCCGGGCGGCGAGTCATTACCCGCCCCCCGGCTTCCTGATTGGCTAGAAAGCCGGCTCCATGCTTCCTCATCACCTGGTGATGAGGGCGCATGGAGACGGCTTCGCGGCTAATCATGAAGCCGGGCGGCGAGTCATTAATGTGACTTTCGGTATTGGCGAGTAGCGGGAAAAAAATATCGGTACTCGATACCGAAAAAACGATATCGGCGCATGCCTAATAGGAAGTATTATATTAAGGCCTCATTCACACACAACGCAAACAAAATTGTATATTGCGTATATATACACACGCGTCTATGCGCGTATATAAGAGCGTATATGCGTGCACTATATGCAATCCCAGAATGCATCACTCGTAATGGAATTTTTTATGTGCTGTACGC
The DNA here is from genome assembly GCF_000935625.1 of Nanorana parkeri. NCBI lineage: Eukaryota > Metazoa > Chordata > Amphibia > Anura > Dicroglossidae > Nanorana > Nanorana parkeri. Next base: position 100,332 of record NW_017308676.1, read on the forward strand.
GCGTATACGCTCGTATACGCTCGTATATGCGCGTAAATACGCAGAAATACGCTGCCCGGACGCATCTCTGATCCATTCTGTTTTTGCGCATATATACGCTTTGTAAATATACGGCTCCATACGGGGCTATGTGTATGGAGCCATTTATTTGCATATGCTGCATATGGTACAATACGCACGTATGCGCGTATACGCGCGGCAGTGTGAATGAGTCCTAATACTTATTTCCTATGCTCCTCGGCTCCATCTAGTGGTCATAATGTGGTATTTTCCGACAATGACAATTAAGGGGATAAAATAATGTTTTACATTTTCTTTTTAATTTAAACATAAAAGTATTAATAGCTGAAAGCAAAGCAGGTATCCGAGCTGCCAAACTTATACTGAGCTCAGCCCTGCAGATTACACAGGGGGAACTCTCCCTGTGTTATCATTGGAGCTCTGTGACAGCCGGGCGCTGCGCTCTTTTTTATCAGAAGCACACAGAGCTCCACATATAGAGCGGGCGGCTATCACACTGGCCGCAGAGCAGAGTGCTGCTCATTACACAGGGAGAGCTGCAATACCTGGTGTAATCCGAAGGACGTGGCTATTAGATTGGCAGCTCAGCCCTGCACAGTGCAGGACATGACAGGGCAATGCAGTGGCAGGAGAGGCTCTGCAGCATTGTGCCCAAGGCGGGTCCCTCTTCTCCTTCTGCTTTGACCCAGCCCTGCTTGATGACAATAATCTCCCGAGATACATTCTGAGGACAGTGAGCTGCTTGTGACCAGGAAGTGTTGGAGATCCTTTTTTTATATTTTGCTATCTAAGAATTCTCTGCACATTTGTGGCGTACAGCCAACCACGGGGGTTATTTTCAGACTTTAGGTCGGCTTTAATGTCAATTCTTTTGGAATGATGGCAATTTGGAAGAAGAGAACCATAGCTTGCATCCATCAAGTATGGCCTTGACCTTACCGTTCTTGACATCAACAAAGAAAAGATAGCATGGGAGG
>NW_017308676.1:101357-105490 GCF_000935625.1 Nanorana parkeri
CTCCTGGATTAACAATGCTGTAAATTGTAAAAATTTGAAATAAGCAGATCTGAGGTATTGTCATTCCTGAGCCACTCTGTCATTTCCAGACTCCTAGAAGAAGAAGCAACCAAGCGAGCCACGCTGGAGAAGCTCCACCAGGAGCAGGAGCTCACCATCAAGATGACGGAGGCTGAGAAGAAGGAACTGGAGACTATCTGGGAGATGAAAGACAAAGCTCTACAGGAGGCCATGCAGCAGCTGGATCAGCTGGAGAAGGAGCGGATGGAGGCCCTGGAGCAATACGAGGTGACCAATGCCCACCAGGAGCAACCCATCGCTGATATAGGGCTGATGATCTGGGGCGGTCCAAGTTCCAATCAAGATCTCACACTGAGTCACAGCACAACCCCTGCCTGGTTTTACTGCCCTCTGTTCCCCTTTGGGACATTTCCCTTCACATCCTGTCCCAGTGGCCACAAAGCAAATGAGAGGGAATTGCCCATACATGGTCAAGGGCAGCAATGGGATCTAATAGAAGTTTCCACCTTAATTGTTGGCACTCTATGAATGCCAATAATAAATATATTTTCCATTCTGCAGTATGTGGGCCCTGCAGGTCAGCCGCTGACCAACCCGAAAAAAAAAAAACTTTGCACAAAACTCCGAACAAATCAGCAAAGAAATCATTTATGTTCAATTTGATTTCATTTTATCTACAAATACAGACGTAAAGTACTATGGGGGGATCCGTATCAGGAATCCAAATCATTTCTATATGACCGTAGCTGACCATGTGACCAAGACCAAGAGTTCTTTTTTTAAATTTGGAAACATACAATGTTACTTTATAACAAAGATTTATTCTTTTACAGCATATTAAAACCAATCTAGAGGCCGCAACCAGCAAGACGAAGAGCTGGAAGGATAAAGTGGCGCAACACGAAGGTCTAATCCGACTTATACAGCCAGGTACAGAAGGACTGCTGCGATATTTCATTTATCATTTCTTGTAGAACCACATCAGTCTCTGTACAGAGGAGCTTACACTCTAATGTCCTACCGCACAGTCACATCAGTCTCTGTACAGAGGAGCTTACACTCTAATGTCCTACCGCACAGTCACATCAGTCTCTGTACAGAGGAGCTTACACTCTAATGTCCTACCGCACAGTCACATCAGTCTCTGTACAGAGGAGCTTACACTCTAATGTCCTACCGCACAGTCACATCAGTCTCTGTACAGAGGAGCTTACACTCTAATGTCCTACCGCACAGTCACATCAGTCTCTGTACAGAGGAGCTTACACTCTAATGTCCTACCGCACAGTCACATCAGTCTCTGTACAGAGGAGCTTACACTCTAATGTCCTACCGCACAGTCACATCAGTCTCTGTACAGAGGAGCTTACACTCTAATGTCCTACCGCACAGTCACATCAGTCTCTGTACAGAGGAGCTTACACTCTAATGTCCTACCGCACAGTCACATCAGTCTCTGTACAGAGGAGCTTACACTCTAATGTCCTACCGCACAGTCACATCAGTCTCTGTACAGAGGAGCTTACACTCTAATGTCCTACCGCACAGTCACATCAGTCTCTGTACAGAGGAGCTTACACTCTAATGTCCTACCGCACAGTCACATCAGTCTCTGTACAGAGGAGCTTACACTCTAATGTCCTACCGCACAGTCACATCAGTCTCTGTACAGAGGAGCTTACACTCTAATGTCCTACCGCACAGTCACATCAGTCTCTGTACAGAGGAGCTTACACTCTAATGTCCTACCGCACAGTCACATCAGTCTCTGTACAGAGGAGCTTACACTCTAATGTCCTACCGCACAGTCACATCAGTCTCTGTACAAAGGAGCTTACACTCTAATGCCCCACAACAGTCACGCACTATTATTATACATATAGCTCTGACATATACCGCACTGCTGTACAAGAACGCTGAGTTATTCAATTGTCAGGGGTTGTATTTTTTGGTGCCCACCAAACACTGACATATCAGTTGTGAGAGGACTGACCCCTTATCGCCTCACCTGGGAGTAATTGGACCGCTGTTCATTAAAATACTTTTTAGGAATGCGTATATTTGGTGAAATTCTTTAAATCCTCTCCGTCCCCCTTTTCAGGTTCTAAAAATCCCGGACTTATCACAAACTGGGGACCAGCTTCCTTCACCCAAGGGGAACTGGTGGAGAGGGAGAGGAACTGGCAAGAGAAAAAGAACAGCAGCGCGGACTAGAGCCTCCATCCCAGCGTGGCCCAGCAGATAGGACCGCGGCCCGAAAACCAGCCGCTGACAGCGGGAGAGTTTGTGCATGCGTTATTTGAAAAATTGTTTTTAATCCCCAAGCCGTATTCACTTCAAAAAGGGAGATGACAAAATACCAGCGAGATACCGTAATCACAAGGAACCGCCAGACTTTTCCAAAACAAGAAAGAACGTTCAACAAAACTGGAAGAACATGTCGGATAAAACACCTGACAGCCCAAAGGATTGTCCCACAGACCACAGAGACGTTCCTACAGACCACAGAGACGTTTCTACAGACCACAGAGACGTTCCTACAGACCACAGAGACGTTCCTACAGACCACAGAGACGTTCCTACAGACCACAGAGACGTTCCTACAGACCACAGAGACGTTCCTACAGACTGTACAGATCGCAAAGATTGTCCTTCAGACCATGAAGATCTTCTTGCAGACTGCGAACATCGGCCTACAGACAAGGAAGATATTCCTATGAACCATGAAAATCGTCCTAAATACTGTTAACAACGTCCTACAGACCACAATGATCATCCTTCAGACCATGAGGATCTTTCTACACACCGTAAGGAACGTCCTACAGACCAGGAAGATCTTCATATGAACTGTGGAGATCATCCTACATACTGTTAAGATCGTCCTACAGACCACAGTGATCATCATACAGACCACAAAGATCATTCTACAGACTATGAAGATTGTCCTACATACTGTTAAAAACGTCCTATAGACCACAATGATGATCAAACAGACCAGGAAGATTGTCCTTCAGACCATGAAGATCATCTTACAAGCCCTGAAGATCTTCTTGCAGACTGCGAACATCGGCCTACAGACCAGGAAGATATTCCTATGAACCATGAAGGTCATCCTACATACTGTTAAGAACGTCCTACAGACCACAATGATCATCGTACACACCACGAAGAAGATCCTACAGACCAGGAAGATCTTCCTGTGAACTGTGGAGATCATCCTACATACTGTTAAGATCATCCTACAGACCACAAAGCTCATCCTACAGACCAGGAAGATCATCCTGCAGACCATGAAGATCATTATCCAAACCGTGAGGAACGTCCTGCAGACCAGGAAGATCTTCCTACAGGCCTGAGTCTTGTCCAGGATGGGACAGCTGCGTGTCTGCCATTGTCCGTACTAAACCCTTTTAACAACACCCTAGAATAGGCGCGGGAACTTTTTTTTTTTTTTGCCGTTTCGTTTCCGGGGCGCTTGTACTTTCCATGTGTTTTTTTTTTTTTAATTTTAAATTGAAATGTAATATATTTGTCTGTGAAACGCGTTTCATGTGACAATAGGAATAGATGTTGTTGGATCCATTCAGAGAATCGGGTTTGTCTCAACAACCGTTACATTAAAAAATTATTTGCAGAAAATAAAAATTTGTAGATCTTTTTTTTTCCCCCTTTCCTTCGCACCTTCCATATTCCAGGGCAGAAAAGTTCAAAAGTAACACAAAGCAAAATTCCAGCCAAAAATAAAAACATAAACAGATAAATAATAGGTTATTAAAAGGTAAAATAACACACAGGGCTTGGGAACAAAGTGCCTGGTAGCTAAGTGGCGTTAAAAAATTGGCGTTGGACTGTTTGGGATATATTGAGTGCTTGATTTTTTGAATACTTGTTACTTTTGCTGCAATCAGGCCCGGCGCTACCATATAGGCAGGTCAAGCAACTGCTTGACGGCGCCAGCAGGGGGCGGCGGTTGGGGGCGGAAAAATGCAACTGGCCGCGGCGGCTCTGATCACACCTGTCAACGCTCCCTCTCTCTCCTGCCGGCCGCTGCAGCTTCAGAATGGCCAGGAGGAGAGAGAGGGAGCGGCAGGTATGTTCCGTCCCCCTTCCTT
>NW_017308676.1:105584-108942 GCF_000935625.1 Nanorana parkeri
CCCCCGCCGCCGCCGGCTACCTTTCACGTCGGGTCGAGTAGACAGTGAGAGGAGAGCCGCACTCGCAGCGCATCCTCTCAGCTGTCACAGCTGTGCTAGAACTCCTGTATTGGAGGTGACGGGGTCAATAAAGAGAACCTGTCACCTCCAAATGCTATCACACAGGGGCTTGTTAGCTAGCTCCTGTGCGATAGCAATAAAGTTAAGTGAAAAAAAATAAAAAGTTATAAAATAAACATTTATGAAAAAATAAGTAAAAAAATAATAATTAAGCCCTGGCTGCAATACTCACCTGTATCCAGAGATTTATCCTGCAGTAGCCTTTTTTTGCCACTAGATGTCCTCAGTCTGATGGCCAGAATCACTCAACCCAATTCCTCGGAGCCCAGGCCATCCTGGACCCCCCAACAGAGTGATGAGCTCATCTTTCTGCCACTCTCCCCTCTGGTTTATCCTCCTTTCAGCATGCTTCTTGTCAGCACATAAACTGATTGACTCCTCATGCTGCTTTTTTCCTCTCACGCTCCAGCCCTGCTGTACAGACTACAGCCCTGATACCAGGTCTGATTCTGGCACACACACTGCTTGTCTTTAATGACTTCAGAGCTGCATTAATTGGTGTCTTTTATAGCTGCCTGGAGAGGGAAGAGTGTTAGAGAGGCCAGTCCTGAATTGATACACCCCAATTAATATGTCAGGTTGCATGATGTTGGGGATGTTAGTTCAGGAGTGGCATTGCTGGAGCAGGATGCTTCCTGGGTCGTCCGGGGGAGTGACTGCTCCAGTAAGGATGGGAGTAGGAAGATGGTAAAAGAGAGAGAGAGAGATCCTGGTAGTGGGAGACTGAATAAATCCCCGGGAGCAGATAACTTGCACCCACGGGTACTTAAAGAGCTAAGTTCAATCATAGCGAGGCCATTGTTCCTCATTTTTAAGGACTCCATACTGACTGGGGAGGAGCCAGCTGACTGGCGTAAAGCAACTGTTGTACCGATATTTAAAAAAGGTTTGAGAAGCGTGCCCGGGAATTACAGATCAGCCAGCTTAACATCCATAGTATGCAAGCTAATTGAGGGTATGATAAAGGACCATATTCATGAATATGCTGATGGGCGTGATATCATAAGTGACAACCAACATGGCTTCAGGAAAGACCGTTCATGCCAAACCAACCTATTAGCATTCTATGAGCAGGTGAGTGACAACCAAGACAGAGGAAAGCCAGTGGATACCTTGATTCTGCAAAAGCATTTGATACGGTACCTCATAAACATTTCATTTGCAAGCTTCAATCCTTGGGCATCGATGAAATGGTGTGTACTCGGATAGAGAGCTGGCTAAGTGAACGTGTCCAGAGAGTATCAATAAATGGCTCATTTTCCATGTGGTCCTCAGTTGCAGTGCCATGGGATTCTGTCTTGGTGGTCCCCAGTGGTCCTGGGGTTTGGGTTCCCCCTCCCCAGGATTAGACGCAAGATGAAAGAGTTCTGAATTTGAAGAAATTATCTTGGATAGCCCTTGGCTAGTATGTCGGTGCGCCAAGTAATATTTGTTATGTTGGGAAAGAGATAGTTGGCCTACCGTGTGGTACGCACTGTTACCATATGGACTCATTGGTTTTCCCCGCTCCTGAGATGCACTACCAACCTTTGGGCTCTGTCTTCTCTATGGCCCTGGTGTTGCAGAGATTCCCCTAGGTCAGGGGTAGGCAACCTTGGCTCTCAAGCTGTGCTGGAACTACAAATCCCATAAGGCATTGCAAGCCACGGGCATGACTCCCAGAGGCAGAAGCATTATGGGATATGTAGTTTCGGCACAGCTGGAGAGCCAGGGTTGCCTACCCCTGCCCTAGGTGGTGGCCTGGAGCTACCAGGAAAAAGAGAGGTCTCTCATATGTAAAGTTTCTCTGAGATACTATTGAAGAGTTAAAAGGAGAACTATGAGGGGGAGGGGCTTTTCACTCATCCTCATATTTCTAGCCGACCTGTGACAATGAGACTGTCACAGGTCGGCTCAGTAGATCGGGAAGTGAGCGAACACATACCGTCACTCACCGTGACAGCGGAGGGACTGGATTCCCACCACCCCCATCGCTGACTGGCGGAATGGACGGGGAAGGTGGCGGTACAGCTGGATCAGCCTCTAGATAGGCGGAGCCAGCTGTCACTCACGCAGCTGGGTGGATCCAGACAGCATTGTCGGGATCCGTAAAAATTTAAAGTGCAACTGAAGCCAAAACTTTTTTTGTTTTAGTGTTGCTCCTTTAAGAGCTCAGGTTTCTGACCTCATTTAACTGTCCGATAAGGAAGTTGGCCCTAAAGCAGGATCTGGCTGAAAGGAGAACTATGAGGGGGGGGGGGTGCTTTTCACTCACCTCATAGTTCTAGCCGACCTGGGACAATGAGACTGTCACAGGTCGACTCAGTAGATCGGGAGGGGAGCGAACAACCCCCCTCCCCGCTCCTATCCGCCAGCGCTGACTGGCGGAACCGACGGGGGAGGGGGCGGGTACAGCTGGCTCTGCCTCTAGATAGGCAGAACCAGCTGTCACTCACGCAGCTAAAGAAAACCGATATAAATATAAAAACTGCTGATAACACATCGTCCTGGTAGGTTAAAAATTCCAAAATTTTAGGAACACATTGCGTCCTGTCTTTATTTGGCCATGTGTCTTCTAAACATCTCATGCAGGTTTCACTGTCTGCAAAATAAATAATACAATGTTATATACCAGAGGCTAAAATGGCTCACCATGGGCTTCAAATGCTGCAATTACCAGTTAAAGCTCCTGACCATTGGAGAATTTGTTCACATACAGACCACCAGAGCGATTTGAAACATAAAGATGGTCTACCAGTGACTCAGGAGAAACATTTTAAAAATCCATTCAAGTCCCTGAACTCTGAACAACAATGTATCTTATTTGTGTATCACTCGGCTGTAGATCCTCCAATCATCTCTGACACTGTCCTTCCTTCTGGAGGGTGACTACGTCTGTTCCCCATGGTCCCTGTGTGTGTTGTAAAGTTGTAAAGTAGTCACCGCTTGAAAGCTCCCCGCACGTAACAGGGTTGTGACACTGAAAACCCGGAAATGTCTGCAGGACAGACAGGGCCGGATTTCCCACAAGGCCAACCAAGGCCCAGCCTTGGGGCAGCAGGGAATAGAGGGGCAGCAGGGGTGTGGAATTCCTATCTCCCGATGCCTGGGACCTGCAGTCCCTGGCGTCGGGCGGGTAGTTGTTTTCTACATTTAGCCCGGCTTTGGGCAAGTAAAGCTAATTGTACAGCGGGGAAGCCGCCGCTTGTTTTGTACAAGTGATCCCAGCGATGTCGCTGCGATCACTTCTTGTATGCAG
>NW_017308676.1:109741-112680 GCF_000935625.1 Nanorana parkeri
GGGGCGTGTAGGGGGGCGCATTGAGGAACCTGACCTTGGGGCAGCAGAGAGAGTAAATCTGGCCCTGAGGACGGAGCGGAGGCGACGGCACAGTAACAAGCAAGGTAAGTGACTGTAACACAAACCATTGGGTTTGATTCATCTCTTTCACCATTGACGCTAAATTTCCTGCAGACACATCTGAGTTCACTTGAAACTGGCTGAAGAAAAAATATCAGATCAATGTTCTCTAATTTTACTTCTGTGTATTCTTTTCAGGTTGTTTGTCAGACAAAATATAGAGGAAGGTGAATAATGATAGTGCCGGAACGCTGAATTAGATTTAATTACAGTTAGGAGAAAGTCCCGAAAGAACCTGAGAGGATTTCTAAGAGCTCTTTCCAAGTTCATGTTGCTTTCAAGTCCCCTCGGGGGAATATTGACTGAACGATGATTTTTAGTACCTGTAGCCTGCCGGAAACAGAGTTAGAGATAACATAATAAATCCAATCCTTCAATGTAACAATGTCATTAATATATATAAAGCTAAAATAGATTAATTCATAGAGCAGACTGATGTATAATAATGTAAAAGCCCCTTAAAAAAGGATTTCTGAAAAAATTGTAGAATATATTATTTTTATATAATAATACATTTATTAATAATAATAATAATAATAATAATGATGATAATAATACTAAGAATAATAATAATGATAATAATAATTATAATATATTTTTACAATATATTGCATTGTGAATATCATTGACAATGGTTCATTGTTTGTGTTATAAGGTGTATTACAGTCCAGTAATTTTGAATGTGCTGTTTAACCACTTGCTGCCTGGCTGATTGTAAATAAATGGCCAATTTCTTCCATGAATCTCAGAGGGAGCCCAAAATGTGTCAATTTGAGGAGGTAGTGCAAGTGAACCTATTTTCCAAAGCAAATATTTTGTATTAATTTGTTGCAAAGTTTCTGACCTGGAGATCCTGCAAGAATGAGAACTGTTTCTTGTGTGTATCTGTGAAATGGCACAAAACTAATGTGCTTAGTGCAAGAGAACCTATTTTCTGCATCTCCTGATGGTCGCAGGATCCCCTCTGATGAACGACATGCCTTTGATCCTCTGATCCCTTTAATAGAGGTTTTGTTTTAAACCAAAATCATCAATGGGGACCCCAATATTAGGAATAAACTGTTTAATCCTAAAACTGTATTGAGAACCTGGGGACACAACAAGAGGTTAGAAGAGAAGGGGTTCAATCATAGAATTCGCAAGGGATATTTCACTGTGAGAGTAGTGAAAGTTTGGAATTCCCTCCCACAGGTGGTGGTGTCTGCGGATAACATTGATAAAATCAAGAAACTACTGGACGAGTTTCTTCTCTCGCAGAATCTACAGGGATACGGGAGGTTGTAAAGCCAGAAAAATACACACACGCACACACGCACGCACACACTCACATAGATAGGTTGGACTGGATGGACCTTGGTCTTTATTCAACCTTACAAACTATGTCACTGTGTAAAATTGCCAGGCCTGGTTGCAGGTAGACATATGCGCTTCGTTTCGTTACGAATCGAAATTCGTACGAATTTTCCTGAAATTCGAAGATTCGTAAGCATACGAAATCCGAATGGCAGTTTCCGAATTATATCCGAAATCCGAAATTCCGTTAACGAATTTCGGATCCGAATTTCTTTGAAATGGGAACTAATATTACCCCTGTAAATTAGGTTGAACAACATGACAAGATTTTTTTTTTAATCCGAAATACGGATCCGCTGCTGCTGAGAGTTGCATTACAATACACAGGCAGGAAATACGAAATTCCGTTGACATATTTTCGTTCCGTTACGAACATTCGTTATATGATGAAGTTAAAAAGCAAAGTACATTTATATTGGAGTTGATGGTAGTTTTTTTTAAAGTCCGAAATATGAAATTCGGATACGGAATCCGTTAACGGAATTCGTATTTCGGATACAAAAACAACGACCACATCGACTCCAATATTAACAAAGGTATTTTTGCTTTTTAACTTCATCATAACGAATGTTCGTAAAGTTACGAAAATGTGCCGAAACTAACGAAAATCCGTATTTCGGACGAATCCGAATTGAGTTTCGGATACGAATTACGAAATAATGGATATTACGAAACGGAACGATTTTTTTGACGGTGCACAAGTCTAGTTGCAGGCAGTGCCCGCATGCAGCTCCTAAACCACATGATTACTGACTACCTTAAACTAGGGGGAAGGTTGGGGTGCTGGTGGTGGAGGGAAGAAGGAAGAAATCCTACATCTGGGTAAAGGGCAGGAAGCAGCAAAAATTAAGTGTAGAATCCTATGGCCATCCTATCCCAGACTGCCCGCCCTACCTCGATTTTTCCTTTAACAAGCAAACACACAAGTTCAGACGCAGCCTGAATCTGGCATTCTGCTGTCATAGACTGAAGACGGTGTTCTGTTTTAATTTACATATTTACAAAGTTTTTATTTTATTGTTTTTATTGATTTTTCCAGTAACGCCATCCCTGGCCTTAGGAAAACCACTTTGTAGATGACAGTAGAGAGATGAGTGTCTCAAATGGGTTACAAAGGCCATTTCTGAAATGCAGAGAGAACCATGTAAGGTCCTAATCATAGAGTGAGAAGCCAATGGTCTCTGAAACAAGATAGAAAGGGCAGAAACAACTTTTCATAGCGCTAAGAGTCAAATGATGGCCCACATCTGTTTTCCCACCCACCATTTTTTAAACATTAGATACAAATTCACATTTTATAAAATGTTTTGCTTTTTTCTTTACATTTTTCCCCCTCTGCAAACATGGGCAGGGACAGCAAGGCTGTAACTAAAATGCTTACAAGTAATCATATCCATGGACTACTGGGTGTCCCCACTGGCAAGAGGTGACCCACTATGTAATGGAGGAACTAAGCCTGCCTGGCT